>NW_020897696.1:2288576-2300037 GCF_003984885.1 Neopelma chrysocephalum | reverse complement strand
TGCTTAATTTCTTTTTTTAGCCACCATCTTTCAGTCTTGTTTCTTTGCAGTAGGAAAACTGATGAATTGTCAAAAAAATGTTGCTTTTTTGGCTAGCCAAATAATAAGAAAGGGAATAACTGCCTAATAGCAGATTTTCATGATGTAAAGGTTTCTGAAACCTTATGTTTTTTGCAGAGTTTTCCTTTTTTTCAATTAAAAAAAAGCCCAAAGAACTGGAGCCCTGGTTATGGATTACATGCTGGGGTAAGGAGTTTTCATTGGAAGAACAAGAATCGTAATGTAGAGTGTGTTTACACCAAGATACCAGGTTTTCCAAAATTATTCTGTTGTTATATTTCTTCATACGCTTGGACACAAGCCATCAGATATTTTCTTTGCACATTTACAGCTTAATTGAACATTTTCCTTCCCAGTAGAAGGTACAGGATTTTCTGCCCTACTCTTTTTTATGTTTTTGTAAATACTGTCAGGAATGGTTACTGGCAATGGATTATCTATATTTGTAACTTACAGTTCTTGATGGTATTGCTTTTTCACGTCTGGCTATGGCTTTGCAATTGAGTGCTGGGTCAAAGGTTGAAGAAAAAATGCAAGTGACCTTCTGGCCTTTCCCTACCTATTTCCTGTAATAGAGTGACCTTTCAGCCTTCTGTGGGTCTCTTCAGAAATTTTGTTGTGATACAATGCCTGAAATTCAACTATCATGGTCTTTGGATGACCAAATTTTGAAGTGGCGAGTCTGATTACATTCTTTCAGAAGACAGCTATGATTCCATGAAGATATCCCAAGATCAAGATCTTACTTCCTCTAAATGGATGCTGTTCATCAATCATCACAGTTCTTAATTTCCCAAGGTGTAAGGCAACTTGCACACACTGTTTGAAAAATAAAATGCCTCATTTAAGGGCAGAAAGCAACAAACTACCCCATTGTAATCCAGGTTGGTAAAAATATACTCATAGTGACTGTGAAGACTTTTCACACACACTTTAATATCAATGGCTTCACAGGACACAGCAGTTGAGAAAGGTGCTGTCTAATCTTCAGGAAGCAGAACCTGACTTTTTGTTATCTTCTTTCACTCTGAGATCTTTTTGCAGCTACCTGAAGCTAACAGCTCTCTGCAGGTACTGTTCCAGACTGGCTTCCCTGTACCCATTGCTAATGTGGTGGCTCTTGTGGTGATGCTGACTGGTGATACAAGCAATGCAATGGGGGCCCTGACAGCCATTTAACACGTAATCTATTCCTTACACTGTAGGGCTCTGAGCTATGCACACCAGGAGAGCTTATTCCTGGTGTCCCTGTTGTGTTATTTACCTCTGCTCTGAGCAGTTAAGTCCACCACAGCCATTTAGTAAATTATCAGTTTTCTTATTGGCCCTAAATTGCGCCTAATTAAAAATCTGACCTCCACAAAATAGTCCTCTTCCTAAAGACACAGAACATAAACAGGAAAAATCAGCTAATTGCTGCAAAAACTGCTTTTGTGGCACTGTAATTGGACCTCAGTGAAATGAATGAACCCACTGGGGATTCCCTAATGAATGTTTAACTGCAAACAGTAGTCGGGCACTTAAGCAGCTAGGCTGATGGTCCCTAATGAAATCAAATGAAATCAAATGAAATCAAATAAAATCAAATAAAAGAATCAGGCACTTTACTAACCAGATTTCTTGGCAATGGAACATAAAAATAATATAATTCTGGGTAAATAAAATGTAAAGAAAACTTATTTATAAAACAGTGAAAACTTAGCCAGTCTTGCTTGTATTTTCTTTCTTTTTTCTACTGAAAAAAACCCCACTGTAGAAAACTCTATATAACGTTTTGAACTTTTTCTAAAGATGTTTTGCCTCCAAATATCTATTCAACACAATGTGTAAAAATCTTGCCTTAGTGTGTAACTTGACATTGAAAAGCACGTCATTAAACCTGACCAGTATAGGACCTCAAGATTGTATCAATGCATAAAGCAAGCTTAAAGAATCAGGGACATGGCACCATCACATAACTTTGTGTATTATTTTTATTATTGTTGTTGTTGTTATTATTATTATATTTTAACGTCAGTTGCAACAGATCTTGAAAAATCATTTAGAGTATGGGTTGCACAGGTTAACAACTTGTAAAAAAGATGCTGAGTGTTTGGGGTTTTCTTTATTACAATTAAAAATGCTTCATGATATTCCCCTATTGAGTTGTAGCATTGACAACATGAAAACTTGGTAAGCTGCATTTTCTTTTATATCTCACAACTTTAAAATTTTTGCTGAAACTTAGTGAGGTGATGTGTTTATTTTGCAAGTATTGCAATTTATCCAAGGGAGAATTGGAGAAAATTCGATTTAGTCATGCACTGCCAGATTTCAATAGAAAAAAAGTGCTACTTATCATTGTGTCTAGCATTCAAATACATATAGTTTGTTTACATGTTATAAATAAAAAGCCTGTTGCAATATATTTTCTGAATTATGCGTTAGACTATCTGCTGGCTGTTTCTTGATGTGTGTGATAAATGGATATTCAGACTCTTGTTAACAAAAGGTAACATTACAATTACTTACTGTTGTCAGTGAAAATATTTTTCATGAGTAGTTAACACAAATAGACTGAAGTTTGCAGTAAGATTTAGCTTCTAAACTGCACAGTTAAAGCATAGTATACCTCCATTATGAAGTGTTATATGTAGCTAATGGATTTATGAAAAAAACTGTGAAGTATAAAAGCAATATATATTTTTGTATATACATGGCAGAGAGGCAGATTTGAATAACAGCTTTGCATACTGAATAAAGAGTCATGTTATAGACAGGAACTAGTGTTTATTGTCATGATGGTAGCAGTTGCTAAGTAGCTATTGCTAAGAACTGAATAGTTCATCTGATCTGTTCATATGTTTCTAGAAGTAATCATTGAAACTGAAGAGTCAGAATAAAGCAGATTTCAGCTAGAGAGGGATCTTGACCCCCGATTGAAAAAAAACAGTTCTATGACTGGAAAAAATAGTTTAAAATATAAAAAAACTGAACATGTTATTAATGTTCTTGTTAAGATTCCTCCATTTGGGCATGGCATATGAGAGTGCAGAAATGGGTACAGAAAGAACAAGTAAGGTTTGGCAGTGAGGTAGTCAAGAATTTTCTCAGATACTGTCATGGAGGAAAAAAAGGTTTGGATAGTATCATTTATTACCAATCATCTTCTAGTTACCCATTCTGCTTAGCACAGTTAGCAAATTGCACAGCCCATCTAAGATCCATTCCACTTGCAATGGTGAAGCTTGAGACAAAAAAATCTGTCCCTTAATAATCTCTGCATTAAGTAATATTTACCAACCACAGTTGTAAAAGCAACAAGTACTCACACTTTCAGAAAGTAGTCAAGAAGGTGTTTAAAATAAATCAAAGATCACCAACTGTTATCCATTCAAGGTTTATTGAAATACAAAAATGAGTGGTTAATGCAGCCTAAAGTAGGAGCATTCTCAAGAAATTGAGACAAGAAACCTTAGGGATATATATTTCATGATGGGCTAAATCACAGCTATTTAAAAAATTCCCTCATTCTTCAAGAAGAGTCTCTCTTCTGAAACTGTAAAAGCTGAGAAGTGCTATGTTGGAGCCTGCATTGAAGAAAATTCATAGTTCTTGTACATGAAATGCACCCACAGCGCTGCCTAATTTGCAATGTAAATACTTTTGAGTGTTTGGAAGGCAGGATGGGGAAAAAGAATATGTCTGTATCTACATTTGAGATTCTTGTTCAGTATGTTGGTGCTGAGCTCAAAGGACACCATACTTGGACTTCATGCATTGGCACAACTGTTTGACCCTTTATAGTCATATGCAGAATGACTGTATTTTAACTGAGTATAGAAGAGCAGAACATTTAACATTTATTATTACCTCCCAAATTGCAGCTCTTTGCAACCACTGCAAGAACAAATGGCATTGTCTTTCTATATCTGGTTTTCAATTACCAGGTCATACATAGAAAATACAATTTTCTTCCAATACCTGTATTTATGAGTACACAGATACTAGAGAAACACTTAAGCCTTTGCTTTTAGTTATCTTTGAGACCTCATGAACAGATGGGTGCTTTTTAATTGAAAATTAAACAATTTTGGCTCCTTTTTTTGAGCACAGATTTGTAGAAGTAGAGTAATACTATTAAAGAAAGGTTGTTGGATGTTAACTGACAAAACATTTCATTTCCTTTGAGAATATACAGCAAGGTTGAATAGATGGTAACAAAATTAGGGATATCATGGGATGACAGACTATTTCAGGTCACTTACTATAGTATTCAAGTAGTGGTGTAGAATAATCACAGTTCAAATACACACATTCAAATATTCTCACTGTATCAATCCCCAGTTCAGGAGAGAAGTCCATCAGGTGATTTTGCAGAGTCACCAGAACATCCCCAGCAGGGCTGTGTTTAGCTCACATTTATGAATCAGGAACTTCAAAGGTAAAAGCTGAATGTTTTCAATATCCAAAGATAAAAATCTAAAATATAGATATTGAAAACTCTCCAAGAACATTTCTTTTGGGATAAAACTCTAAATTTTTACTGAAGCTGTACTAGTCAGATTTAGAAATTTATTTAATAAGTGTCATGAAGATATACAAGTTCATATGGATAATACAAAAGTAATTGTTTGGTTCAGGGTGAAAAATTTGAGCATATCTCCTTAGTGTACTACACTGCTTCCAGATGCCTCTCTATACCTTGCCATTTGCCTAACTTCCCAGTCCAGTTCTTTCAATGAATAAGACATTCTTCATACACAGATGAAAACTTCTGGGCTTTTCTACAAGAAATTTTAATAATTTTATGTATCTCCAATTGTAATTTTACTCATCTAATCGTGTGTCGAGAGATGAATTTGTCCATGTTTACTGCCCGCAGCAGAACCAACAGCCACTGAGGGCATCACAGTGGGTGTTGCAAAGAGCTGCCACCTTCGGGGCCATGGCCAAGGCCCTTGACTCTCACAAGGTAGTGGCAGCTGTGCAGGACTCAGTCTCCTTTAGAATATTAAATTGCTTATAAACAAAGAGAAGACGTTTTCTCTCAGGAAAGTAAGTTTATTTTAATCGAGATTTTCAGCTGCTATTTTTGTAGCTATTTATTAATTGATAGAGGGTGAAATTTCCTAATTTCCTACAAAGAAAACCAATTTGAAAATGTGAAATTTATTCTCCTCTGTAAACTAATGAATCAGATATGAATGTTCATGTAACTAAAAATCACCTTTTCTGTGAATACAGATGCCAGCGCTACTTACCTAGGGGGAAAAAAATTACTACTTCAGTTCATAATCCTTTTTTCTTTCTCCTCTCCCCTTTCTCCAGTTTTTCAAATAATGGCATTTTTTCAAGCTCTGACAGTTTAGAATCACAGAATCAAAGAATATCCTGAGTTGGAAGGGACCCAACAGGTTTGATAACTGGTAAACATTTATTCTATGTATTTTTTTAAAAGAAAAGGATTTGCATTAGTCACTTGCAAATAGGTGAAGAACTGGGTAGGAAATTCAAGAACACTGGTGAAACACATCAGCCACAGAAATTTTTCTGCCAGGATTCATCACTCTTAATTTGTCATTGATTTCCAAAATTTTAGACTCCTATGCCATTTCATGCACACGCTTTTTGTGTGTCATCATAGCCACTTTGTGTTCCATTTTTTCACTCTGCTTGTCAGAAAAGAGGATTTTTTTTTTGAAGATCAGCTGGTACAGGTTAGAGCTACGTCTGAAAATTTATATCTACTTAAGAAAATACCTCTTTATGAAATTGACCTCTGACTACTCTGCCCCTGTGTCTGCCCCCAGGAAAGTCCACAACAAACTTACCATGTATAACAGTGGAAGCAGTATCAGTCTTTGTATGAAGGTATTTTACATAAGAAAAATAGGAAAGAGAATTGTCTTCCTACTATTGGAAAATAAGAGAAACATACTGTAACAGTAGTCCGTCTCCTTCTTTCAGCTTATACAAAAATAGCCCTCATTTTTTAACATCAAATTCTTCTGCATTTGTAACAAAGCCAAAATATTTCAATGTCTCCCACTCCAATTAAGGAAAAAGGACTGCTTTTGTTTTTTTTTCTTTAAAGGTCCTTAATATGTATAAAGGCAAATGTTAGAAAAATATTTTTAAAATCACCTCACAGTAGTAGCAGTAATTTACTAGTCTTCTTTTCATCATTTTATATATATATGCATGTAGATAGATATATATAAATATAGTTGTCTAGACGGTGAACCATCTGCTGGTCTGACAGCTGGTATGTGGGTACCTTTTATCTGGGCTTTGAGCCTCTGTTCTGGATGGTGCTTGCAAATATCCATGTATGACCTGTTTATTAGGAAAGCTGGGCATTAGGCTCCTGTGTATGCATGATGGGAAAGGTCTGTGGGAAAATACAGAATTAGAGGGATGGGAATCTCAAACTGACATGTTTCTAGGGGACTGAAAGGAGGAATACATGCGGGGGGTAATGGAAGACGAGTGTGTTTGATATGGGCTCTGGAGTGTGTCATAAATTGGACCCTGCTGTTCAGACACCTTGCATTATTTGTCACCACCTTCTCCCACCTTTGGGGCTGGTGGTATTCAACCTTGGAGGCTGAAGCATGGCTCTGCTGCTTGCACATTTGCTGTTGTCAGCCCTGATCATGAGCAGAAGGGAAAAGTAATTTTCACCAATGATATGTTATGTGTTTCATGGACTGAAATGATGCATTTCTGAGGCAAGTCTTTACTCCAATTCCAGCTGTGAATCACTGCTCTAGATTTCCTCTAGCACAACTGAGATCAGTCCCTTCCACTCAATGTGTCACTATCAGAATGCTGAAAATCAATCAATGATTGCAATTTGTGATTATTTGCGTATCTACAGGAGTAGCAGGTATTGATTCCCAATCTCTACATTGCCCTTTACGCTGACAGCCATATAATGAAGAAAAACAATAAGAGAAAAATAAAAGAGATCAAATAAAACAATTTCTATATAGTCTACATTGTTCCAACTGAATTAAAGCAGTAGTGAGCATGTTCAACTGCAGCCTTTCCAATTTTATATTCATTTTGTATAGTATTAGGAAATTTAAAAAAAATAATTATGCACTAATGCATCATCTGGAATTTAAAAAAAATCAAAAATCAAGTTTCCTGGTCTGATGTCATAGTAAGTGCAATGTGAGTCACTTATATGAGGAAGGAGGAAAACTACCTACAGTCTGCGGAGACTACACAAGGGAGCTGAACAGCATATGCACACAAGCAACAAAGGAAGAAAATATATTTTTTCTACTTCTTCATTTTAGGCTTTTGGAATTAATAAGCAAAGGGAAACTTGAGTGCTAAATTTTTTTATGTTAAAAGGCTCATTTGCAAAAAGACAAAGTAAATGGAAGAAAAATAATTTATGCAGTGAACTGCTAATCCAGCTGTTTTGCTTCTGGGCTTAATTGGATTTACCTAGAATTGATATTTGGTGTCAGCATGTGTTATATCGTCAGCACAAGCAATAGCTACCAAACATAAAGAATCCTATCCAAGGCAAAATATTAATTTATTTGGCTCATACTTATTGTAATCACTTTTTATTCATGTATGTTACTACTTATATTTCTGCTTGATGTCCTTTCATATAGGTGATCCAGTCTTAGTTATTCTATCTTAATATCTGAAGGAGTTCAGCAATGTAAAAGACTAACAACTGAACAAAATGGGCTAGGAAATGGTTATTCATCTCTTGTTCTGCCTTCCAGGCAGCTGTGCTGGCTATAAAAAGGTGTGCATTGTACCTAATGGCAGGTGGGTGACATCTGAATTCTTGAGTAAGACATATACTGTAGCATACAGTACCTTCAGCAAGAGCTTTACTGGTTCATTCTGGAAATGAGGAGTTACTCTCAGTTACTGAGCGAGATTTGTCAGCTAAGAAACTCCACTTACATATAAATGCAAACCTGAATCTTCCAGCAAAGCAGGACAGAGGAAATACGGTGTGGGAAGGATGTATTTCATTAAAGGCATGCATCACAGATTCATCAGAATGACCAACTGATGTTTCAACTACATTAGCTGATAAATATGGTATTTTTCTCCTTGGTGAGACAGTGGTGATCCATGATTCATTACATACAGGTATTCAACAGATATTTAGATGTTCTCTCCCAGTCTGCAAAATTTTGGTGATCTGTTCACTTTGCCTTATTGTGGTGATTGGTTTCCTTAGTAACAGTTTGTTCTGGCTGTCTGCTCTGGTGACAGAAAATCTTCAAAAACCAAATAATTAATGCAACAAGTGATGAATAGTGTGACATGGATAGTGCATGTTCTTGCTCGTGAATGGATATCCCTATTTGCTGGTGAGTGCAATGGGACCTGTTCCCCCTTCCTCGCAACCCTGCTCCCAGTAATATTTAAACATATTATTAGAAGTGAGGGTCCATTTCAGAGTGGTAGGCAATGATGTGGCTTCTGCACCTGCATGACAATATATGTTCGGCACATGGTTCACACATCTCAGTATAGGGGATTGATTTTAGCTCAGTGGAGAATAATGAAGGAGGTGATCATGGCTGAGTGTTCACAAGTGGAGTCTCAGCCACATTTGACCAGATGTGCTTATTAATACAGCCATAAACCTGAACTGATGACACACCTCAGCGAAGGAGACCACTGCCTCACTCCTCATCTTCTTCTAGTGCTTGCAACCTGTGCTGTTTACCTGTTTGCTATCATTTCTGCATGCAGTAGATGGGAGAGCAATTGGAGACTGTCTCGCTTGTTGTGGCCTTCAGTCCAATGGTCACAAAGCCCCAGGGTTGTGGCTCTTCCCCAAAGCTCTGCCTTCTGTCCTTGTGCCATGGCTGTAACCTCACACGCTGGCGTTGCTTCCACACTGGGATGCAGTGAGTAAGCACTTCCTTTAGCGACGTGCGGCAAACTGGGCCTCTTCCAATCCTCCCAATGAAACTAACTGCAACATGGGCAGCATTATCTGAGCTGACGTTGTTCAGGTGAGTTTGAATTGAATGCAAACAAGATCATTCCAAAAGCAGTAAGAGGTTACGGTCACACAATTATGTTGTGAGGTGGCAAATAGGGAAGCCCAGAAGGCCCATCTTTTAGGATTTCTATCACCAAAAGCCAGACAAGGAGAGCTCCAACTTCTTGTTAAGCACTATAGGTAGATCTGGCTGCCTCACCAGCTGTGCAATGAAGGAAACATTTAGATGCTTGCTGTGGCTGTGACTGTGGCTGCTGCTAATAGACCTTTGGCCACTGTCCCCTCCTCTAAATCACAGGGCAGGGTATGTGTTTGGGAGCTGGAAGTCAAACAGAGGAGGATGAATCTCTTAAAATGACCTCTGCCTTTGGGCATTCTCTAGAAGTGTCTCATCTTTGACCTCTGTAGAGTTTTCTCTAGGAGGTAAATTTTAACTTCATTGTTTTGCTTATAATGCAATTCATTGTTAATGCAGCTCCGCAGATTCCAATATCTTCCTGTGGAAGGACCTGCAGAGGGAAGAGGGGTTTAGTAACTTGGTCTGCTGATGCTTATGCTCAAGGGGTGATTATTCCACCACAGCTTGCTAGACAAGTGCCACCCTCTGAAGTCAATATGGTGCATAAAGATGAGAAACATTAGCAAAAGTGACTGGAGGGAGTCAAAGTGGAAGAAGAGGCAATGGTTTTCCTGCAGATAGCTTAACTCATTGTAAAGATGATAAAGATTTGCTAAGCCATTTGGATAGAATAAGGGAATGTGAAAGTATTTTGCTAGGTACATTGCTGCTGTTTGTTGGGGAGTATAGGACTGATTTCATTTTTCATTCCACTGACATCCTTCTCTTTGATATGGCTGATCCCCATGCATGATTGATGAATTGTTCCCATCTTTCAGAGCAGGCATGAATGAGGGTTATTCCTACTGTACCTTTCCTGCCATGGGAAGTACCTCTTCTGGTGACATTTCACAACAGGGAGCTGATCACAAGGGAAGGCTGAGGTAAGGGAGGGACGTTAGGAGGAATTTCTTCACAGAGTGATTAGATATTGGAATAGACTGCCCAGAGAAGCGATACAGTCACTGTCCCTGGAGGTGTTCAAGGAAAGACTGGAAGATGCACTTGGTCTAATGGTGGTGCATGGACGGTGGTGTTTGGTCATGGGTTGGATTTGGTGATCTCTGAGGTCTTTTCCAACTTATTGATTCTATGATTCTGTGATTTTGGAAAACAAGGCTGAGCAGCAGTGCCTAAATAAGGCATCTTTCAGAAATCCTACATACTCTTTTTTTCTTATGTCTTTACATCACAACCTCTGGATACAAAACAGATTTGATGGTCCACATTTTCATGAGCCCTAGAATTACTGCTCTTTACATTTATGCCTACCTTAATGATTAAATATGTCAGTTAATCACAATTTAAGTGAGCAAAATGACCACTGCTTTTCATTTGCATCTAGTCCTCTAGTGACATGAAAAAGAGGTTTCTGGATCTTTGTGGTAGTGATTGAGAACAATTTCTTCCTGAAGATCTGAGCAGCTTCCAAACTGGGATTTTTGAAATGGTTATTATTTGTTATAAATGACAAACACTTTTAATACTTCTATCTCTCCAAAGTTATCATCTTTCTGTCAGCTTGTATTACCCAAAGGTGCAGCTCCTGCCTTATCATTAGCAGAAATGCTAAGGAAGAAAGAGTGATGTGTGTGTTTATATTATTTTTAAAGCTTCAAACACTTTTAATTTTTAGGCATAACAGAGGTAAAATGAGATAACTATAATTAGTTGCTTATTTATTTGGCCATTTTGAGAATGCAGGTAGTAGTATATGGGGAATGACAGGAAGGATTTGTGCTTGTGTGTCTTGAAATTTAGGAAACCAATGCAAATGAAAACAGGGCAACACATGCTGATATTAATATATCCTCCCCAAAAAATCACAAGAAAACCTTGCAGTAGGGAACTGAAAATGCCACTTATATAGTTGTGATAGAAGCTAGTGCCAAAGTAATGTTATAACCAAAGCTATAATTTATATTCTTGTTAATTGATGAAAAAAACCTGCTTCATTTACGGAACTAACCACGTAGTGAGGTAACCTGACTGTGGTTTTCCTTGACATCTCTGTGGAAAGTAGTATCTGCTGAACTCCATAGATGGCAGCATTTCACTAAGAACTCAAACGACTCTTTCCTTTTTTTTGCTTTCCATTCCTTTTCTTTCTTTTCTTTCTTTGTTTCTCTCTTACTTTCTCTCTTCCTCCTTTCTTCCTTCCTTTCTTCCTTTCTTCCCTTTTCTGTCTTTCTTTCTTTCCTCTTTCTTTCTTTCTTTCCCGTTTCTTCCTCTTTTCTTCCCCTTTTCTTCCTCTTTTCTTCCCCTTTTCTTCCTCTTTTCTCTTTTTTCCCCATTTTTTT
>NW_020897696.1:2262131-2288566 GCF_003984885.1 Neopelma chrysocephalum | reverse complement strand
CCCTTCCCTTCCCTTCCCTTCCCTTCCCTTCCCTTCCCTTCCCTTCTCTTCTTTGTAATTCTTTCTTGTAATTCTTCTTTCCCTTCCCACACCAGTTCCCTGATGCATAGACACAGTTAAGAATTTCTGTTGTTTTACAGGAACTAAATATATACCTTCAGTATTTTGAAAACTTCTGAAGTACATCAGAGCAGTTAGGAAATGTTTATAGTACGGAAAAGGTATCAAATGGCTATTTATAGCATTTAAAACATTACCTCAGATTGGAGTGGACTGTATTCTGAGAGCAGACTGTTTGTATTACCCACTTTCAAATTATTTTCTCAGATCCTAGTGTGATGGGGCTAAGACTTCAAGAGAACAAGTATGTTTGTATGTTGGGGTTTGGAGGTTTTTCTGAAGATTGAGCAAGTGCCAGGGTAGAAAGTATCTCAAAATAAAGTAGAAAAATATCAGAAGGACAAAGTCTCCACTAAGTATATCATAGTGAATTATTCCAAGTTCTGCAATATTTCTACTTTATTAGTATATCATAAAAGACCTACATTACATCAAGACAAAAATCTTAAAATTCGTGTTACATATGAGAAAGCCTTTTCATTCTGCAAAGATTTGTTTTGAAGGAGTTGGAAGTTTTGCCCCAAATTAACTTTCAGACCGGTGTAAATCTTCATATTCTCAGTGGTTTTTGCATTTCTGTGAACCTGAAAAGAGAGAAATGAACCTGGTTTTGAATTTCACTTGCACAAAAAAGATGATATATAAGAAGTAATCATATTGTTGAGTCATAATTGAATATTAGAATTACAAAGTGAACCATTTTTTCACATAATTAGTTCTCCAAGAGGACAATATATTTTGATCAAATGGGAAAATCAGCTGAGAAATAAAATGTAGAAATGTAAAAAAGAGAATAGACGCAGCTGGTATAAAATATATAGTTCCTCAGTGACATAAGCATTTGACGAGTGCAACTATATGGTTGTTTTTGCAGAGGATTCCAGCTTATGTGAAGAAATATTTCAGTATCTTGCTATTTGCCCACAATCTAGTTGGGTTTGGAGTCTGGATAGTTGTATTTATACTAATCCCTGTGGATTCTACTGAATTCTTCAACCCATAGGAATTCAGTTGAAGCATGTCAGGCAAATGTGGCCATTTTTCCATTTGGTCTTGGTTTCTCAATGTAATATTTTGCATTCTCTCTTGGCAAAAAAACATGAGAAATCTGGGTGGAGCATTAAATATGTGTGAAGTGGTTCCTTCTGAAGTAGCTGGATATTTCTGAATTTGTTTAATCTGAAAAGGCAGCATTTAAGTGGGAAGACTTTTTTTGATAACTAAGAACTCAGGCATGTTCCATGCAATTCTTTGCTAAGAATTTCTTATCACTATATTTTTGACTGTAGATGTAACTCTCTCTCCTGTCATCTTCATAAATAGTAAATTATTGTAACTATATTGCAGAATTCTCTGAAGATCCCTGAGAATCAGTGTGGTTTGGACACTCATTGGGAAAGCAGCAGACCACAGTAAAATTTCTTATTGCCTATTTTAGACATTTAAACTATGTTTTTCATATGCTCAGGTATGTGGGAGATTGGTGACTAATCACCAATTTATTAGACTTTTTGATGTGTGTATATGTCTCTTATTTAATAGCCTGTTGTGGACGCACAAAACCTTTGTAACAAAGGCACTAGATTGACTGAATTATTCGTTACCAGCTATATGTGGAACGCGTGGGTTCAAATCCTAGTTCTGCCACAAATTTCTTACGCAACCTCAGGCAAGACAATTTATCTGCCTAAAAATTAGGCACCTAATCTCAGCTAGTCATCTAGGCTCCCACTGTAGTCAATGGTGAGAGATAGGCACCTCCAGAAGGCAACTCATAAGCCTTATTTTAGACCCCTATCTTTGAAGAAGATGAATCACCCCCTGCAGGTGCCTGTATCTGCACCCATTGATACGGAGGGAGCCTGGGTGTCTCGTCTAAACTAGTTGCTTAACTATTAAGTAGCTAAATAAAGGTAAAAAGCATTTCAGTATGGCTATTTCTGTGCCTCATTTATCTGTGTGCACCGAGAAGAATTGAGCCCATTTGTGAGGGATGACAAAACAGACACATATGGGCAAGATGGTTGTGGATGGTTTGTAAAACTTGGTTTGTCAACATCATGAGCTTTATAGTCTCAACATGTAGGAACCAAGAGGATAATTTGGTCTTCAGATATCAAAATATATCCCATGTTTGCAAGGTGAGGCACTCACTTTCTGTTAGCCCTATGGATAAAGATGTAGAGGAGAATGAAACATAGACACAAATTTAATCTAAAATATTCTTGTTGGTTGAGAATGGGTTTAAAAAAACCTGTGATCTACACAGATTCTGTATCTTTGAACTGGATGCTAAATGATGCTGAATGTGAACACTGACATTTTTGCTCAACTCCTTTCTGCAAATGAACCAATCCTGAATTATTAAATTATGTTTCTGGAAGAAGACAGGAATTCAAACTAAAACAAAGGTCTATGTTGGTCTATAAATTTTTACTTCATCCTACAGTTTTATATTTATTACCAGCTATCTCAGGAGGGTTTACTCCTCTTCTCTCTATTAGTCAGCACTTTTAGACTTGTAGTGTCAGTCGATGAGTACAATGCCCTACAGCAGTTATAATCTGCTTATAAACCCAATGTTTTCTGTTTAATTCCTTAACCCTCACTAAGGGAAAAAAAAGACATCTATTTGGCAGTGAGAAAAATATGTGAAGACTGACCTAATACTTAGAATTTTATCTGATCTCATGAGCCAGTACCTGCCTAGACCCACCGGCTCCTGAATTGCTGTTTGGAGTACCCTGCACTGTAAAACAAGTGTGTGGAGCAACTATAAGAGATCAACTGCAGATGGCTCTAAGGGAGTTACACTCAGCGTGAAGGGACATATTTGTAAATACAAGAGAGACAATAAGCTACACAGCCTTGTGCTACAGTCTAGTACTGTAATCTGAGGCTACCCTGTATAATGGTCAGAAAGGCAATGTTACTCGCTAGTTCAAAGATGGTTGCAGGAAGAGGCACAGACATTTATTCTTCTCTTTGCCCCTATGCATGAGATAGGTAGACTACTTTGGATGGGGGATCTGGGATCAAAATGGAACAATGGAAGAAAAGCTGTTTTCTTTTCGTATTTTCTTAGAACTGCTGTGTCTCTATGCTGCTGCAGCTAAATCCCTCTTATTAAGGATAGAGGATTGGGAAAGTGGGTACTGTTATGTGCATTTGAAAATGCGCATAGTATGGACATAGAAAAATGTATAAATGACTCAAACTGGGATTAGATATGTCTGAATTTTTTTTTAATAAACGTGATATCACTTTTATCTGCAATATGATTTTAGAATAAAATATATGGAAGCATGGAGAACTTTTTCATATTCATTTATTTCATTAATCTGTGAAATAGTTAAAAAGGTCATGAAGTGGAAGCACAGGCTTAGATGCTGATATATAGATTTATTTTCAAAAAGAAAGATGTAGCTGAATCTCTTATATTTTGAAATCAGGCCTAGGGTGTCTAATAAAAACACATGGCTTCTCTACTTTAAGACAGGGAACTTTGATCACGTACTTGACAATGAAGATGTTCTGTGGAGGTAAAGAACAATTTGCTGATTTAAACATATTCATTTTTCTCATCTATTAAGTGAAAGCTTATGATCATGAAGAGTGAATTTCTAGATGTCCTTTTGTCCATCTCTGCCTTTCTTTTTCATCTGCAGTAAAACAATATTTAGAAAACTAAGAGAAAATAATAAGAAAAGGTGGTATACAGACTGAACTAAAGGAAAACAATTTCTTTATTTCCTTAGAAAACAAGGCTGCTGTTTCAGATGACATTTTTGGTTTTGACAAAATTGTCAAAAGAGATTTAACTCCTCTGTTTCCAGATCATAAAATGTCTGTAAAAGTAAAAAGTGCCGAGCAAAGGAATTCCTCTGTCTATTGCTAAAGACAGATCAGATTTAGCAAACTCGGTGTTATTTTGAGATAAGAAAATTGCACAAAAATAAACAACTTGACATTTTACTTCCTCTTTACACTCTGCCAGAGATGGAAACCACATGAGTGTAGGCATACTGGCTTGGAAATATGAAACATGACAAATCTTTGTTTTGCTTTGTTTTCAAACTAAACCAAAGAAATTGCATGCTTCCCAATGAATTACAGTAAGGTTTCCCTGGGTAACCTATGATTGTTCAGAACCTATTTTAGTGTTTTAGAAAACTGTTAGACCAAGCTAGTAATTGTTTATTAGTCCTCAGTGTACAGTTCAAGCCAAATAATTGCAAACATACCCATTCTTACATCATCTTAAAACTACTGATACTGAAGGGAACCTCTTTTCTCCTAGAGGAAAAGGCATATTTTCTTACTGAATGGGACAGTGAGTGACATAAAATATGTCCCCATTGCAGTCAGTGGAAGGTTTTCCCTTGTGGGACACTGTTCCACCCACCTGGCAGTTACATCCATTTCTGTACAGTGCCAGTGCACTGTGCTGCTTGCTGGTAGCAGAACATCAGACCTACATACACACTGAGTGTCCCAATCCTAAAGCATGTCTGGTTTTCCCTTTTGAAGTCAGATTTTGAAGGATGAAAAGAAAGAAAGGTGCACATGTTTTTTATGAGTTAGAAATCAAACATAAACTTTTACTCTCTATCAGCTGATTTTTCCACAGTTAAATCAAGTTATTCCATTGGCATGATCTACCAGGGTAAAACAATTTTGTGAAGTTTATCTGGAAAAATATGTGTAAATTATATTTTGGGAAAGTTCTTAACCTTTCTTTAATTTGTATACTTCTCTGTTCTTGTAAGAAGTTATGAAGGATTTTCCATGCTTGTGTTACCAAGTACTCTGCCTATTTCCAAGAGGAGCTAAAAGTCTCTGAAGAACTAGAAGAGGCGTGAATGAGCTAGACTTCAGACCTAAAAATGCAGTAGATAGCTTAGACTTGGCTTGTACTGGCAGTAGGGGTAAAACTCAGTGACTTGTACTAACAGATCTTCCCTGAGCTTGAGCTTTGGAATCACTTTAAGGTTAACATAACCCATACGCTTTACTTAATTTATTACACCAAGTCCCCCATACAGCAGGTGAAAATTGGCAAGGCAGCTGGGGTTGATGCAATTCCACCTGAAGTCTGGAAACATGGGGGCCAAGCACTTCATGCTAAATTTCATGAGTTTGTGGTGCGCTGTTGGGAACTAGGCGAACTACCATCAGACCTTGGTGATGCAGTCATCATCACTTTGTATAAGAAGAAAGGAGTTAAATCAGACTGTTCAAATTATTGTGGTATTACTCTGCCCTTCATTGCTGGCAAAATCCTGGCAAGAATACTTTTGAACAGATTAATACCCGCTATAGCAGAAGGAATTCTACCTGAAAGCCAGTGTGGTTTCAGAGCCAATAGGAGTACCACAGACGTGGTATTTGATCTCAGACAACTGCAAGAGAAGTGTAGGGAACAGAACAGAGGTCTCTATGTAACCTTTGTTGATCTCACCAAGGCTTCCAATACTGTGAGCAGAAAAGGTCTATGGCAGATTTTGGAACGTTTAGGATGTCCCCCCAGGTTCCTCAAAATGACCATCTCACTCCATTAGGATGGTCAAGGATCAGGAGGATCAGGACAGCCAAATCAGATATGGTGATGCACTTTCTGAGCCCTTTCTAATTACCAGTGGTGTGAAACAAGGCTGAGTTCTTGCACCAACCTATTCACAATCTTCTTCAGCATGATGCTCCAAAGGGCCATGGCAGACCTCGATGATAGGATGGTATCTACATTTGATATCATACTGATGGAAGCCTATTCAACCTAAGGCGACTGAAGGCCCACACTAAGAGCTTAAATCACCTTGTCCGGGAGCTGCTTTATGCTGATGATGCTGCCCTTGTTGCCCACACAGAAGTAGCTCTGCAGCATTTAACATCCTGCTTTGCAGACGCTGCTGAGCTTTTTCGGCTGGAAGTCAGCTTAAAGAAGACAGAGGTTCTCTATCAACCTGCACCCCAGGAAGTCTTCCATCATCTCCATATCACCATTGGCGAATCAGAGCTCAAATCAGTCCAGCAGTTTAATTACCTAGGTAGCATCATCTCCTTGGATGGTAAGATTGACGGAGAGAAAGACAACAGGTTAGCCAAGGCATATAGAGGTTTTGGAAAACTCCATAAAAGAGTTTGGCGAGATAAACACCTGAAGAAAAGTACAAAGATCAGTGTTTACAGAACCATTGTGCTGTCTACTCTTTTATATGGATCCGAATCATGGGTCATCTACCGTCACCACTTGTGACTCTTAGAATGCTTCCATCAACGCTGCCTCTGTACAATCCTAAACATCCACTGGTCAGATTATGTGACTAACACGTCTGTTCTAGAACAAGCAGCAGTCACAAGTATTGAGGCCATGTTGCTGAGAACGCAGCTGCGTTGGGCAGGACACGTCTCCAGGATGAAGGACCACCGCCTCCCTAAGATCCTGCTTTATGGTGAACTTGCCGCCAGCTGCTGCAAGAGAGGAGCCCCAAAGAAAAGATACAAGGACTCCCTGAAACAACATCTCAGCCTTGGCCATATTGATCAACATAACTGGTCTACTCTGGCCTCCAATCGGGAGGCCTGGAGACACACCATCTATAACGCTGCTGCTTCCTTTGAGAACGAACCAAGGATCACTCTTGAGGAGAAAAGACAATGCAGAAAGAATCGTGTCTTGCAGAATATACCACCTAAGGAGTCCTTCTGCTGTGCCTTTTGCAATCGGACGTGTCTATCTCGCATTGGCCTTTTTAGCCACCAGCGCGCTTGTAACAAAAGTGGGTAGAGTCCTTCCCAAATCTTTGTTCACGAAGCCTAGCCATGATGACACCAAGTCCCTGTGAACTTCATCTAGTGTTTCCCATTTCTGATATTAGTCCTTTTGTATTTTTTCTATATATGAAAAACTGAGACAAGTTAATTTCCAGCCAGAGGATGGATTAGTTAATATTCAGATTGCATTTTCAAATATTAAATATAATACCATGGAAAACTATAGATGAACATAATTGAAGATTCGGAAAACCATCTCCAAGATATGGAGAACTCCCTTACCAGTCCTCTTTAAAAACAGGCATGTCAATACTGTGGAGACACACTCATACCAACTATATTAACAAAGCATATAGGAAAAAAACTCACCTAAAACCACTATGTTTTGTATAATGTAGAATGTAAATTCATGAAAAACTTAAGACAATAATTTTAAGACTAGAAAAATTAGTGTTTTGAATGAAGCAGGAAGGACTAGTGGTTTGTAGAGACTGTTACCAGTTGTAATAACATTGGCGGAAAGAATGTGGGATGTGAAATCACAGAGATATTAATGGAAAAAGACTTTCAGGTAATCCACAGGGTCCTTTTGAGAAATAAGAAAAAGCAATTATTTTGGCTTTTACAATTTTTAATGATATGTACTATTTTTAAAATCTTTATTATCTATATAACAATGAATCTTCATCTTCTGTAGTAGCCAATCATTATTTTATAAAGAGAAGAAGAAAGAATATACCTCATATTAAAAACCTGCCTAGAAATGCCACACAATATGCTTTTCTGATGGACAATCTACTGTCTTGCAAACTTTAAGTTCCATTTAGGAAACTTGAGGAAAATTTTTCTTATGACAGAAGATTTTTTCATTTGAGCACTTTCATTATAATTGTAATATTTAACCTGAGTTAATTTTAGTATTAAGCTACAATCTTGTTAGAAATTGGGTCTTCATTCTGTGCTGTAGTCTTGTTCTTGGAGATTGTCCTACTCTTGCTATAGGTCACTGATGATTCTTTTTGTCTTAATTCAGTCATATGTCATGAGTATATATCCAGTATATGTCTGGAACATATAGCCTGGCCAGGAAGCTAGGTCCATAGAAGAAAATGACTATGTCATACATTTAATTCCGACTGCCATGAGATAGTTTTAGTAACAGAGCTGACCACCAATGAAGTAATTCTGATTGATTTATTGAAGTACATGTAACATTTAGGTAGAAAAATGCAAAATAATTGCTCTAAGTTAAAGAGAAATATTGAAATGAATGGTACTTCCCTTTCCAAATATTTTTCTTGATTTATATTCTATTGTTTGTATTTCTTAATTTCTGACAGGTTGCCACTTTCACCTAAAATAAGAAGAATGATGCAGAAATGACAGTTTCTTCATACTGTAAATTCTGTATTTTGCACATTTCTCCTAAGGTAATATATTTACTTCTCTGCATATTACTTTATTTAATGCAAGCAATTCTTACTGATTCCTGTGATGATTGACTGGGTGATAAATACTTCATCCACAATCCAGCCAGGTCTCCAGATCAGTGAGTGATAGTGTTCAAGTTAGACACCTATGCAAATTGCTAAAAGTGGGCTAGAAGCTGCGTATAGCTGGGAAGTGTCTTTTCATCCCTGTTAGACTGTACACTGTTATTTTGTTTTAGGCTGTCACTAGAGAAGGGACTGGACTGCAACTCTCAGCTATCCCAACTGAACACTTTCCTCACTGAAGTGTACACTTTGTAGATCTAGCCCAATGGCCTCTATTTGTTCTTTCATCTGCTACAGAAGATAGTAATGCTCTCCTTTTCATTGCTCCAAAGGTACATCTAGTGTCTTAATGTTTAATATCATTTATTGGCAGACCACAGTGTGAAACAATTTGACAACCTGTTTTTTGTAATCAAGACATCTCATGTAGGTGTTGTGGTGCAGTGTGTGAGAAAATGATGATTGTGTTAGCAAACTTGGATATCTGAGCATGTGTGAGCTATCTGCTATAATATGCACAGCATACACAGGACCCAGCTCTATATTCTGATTAAAAACTAAATTTTAACATTTACTGTAATGGGAACAGGATCTTTCTTCCAGGTTCTGTGTAAAGGGTAGAAAAAGTCTTTTAATGTAATGGACCAAGACACAACAAATTAACTACAGTAAGAAATCACTGCTGGGCCTAGTTGGCATCTCCTGCATCCTAAATATGTGCTTGAGAGGAGAAAAAAAAAGAGACAAGTTCACATGCTAATCATTTATTGTGTCTGATGGTAAAAGCAGAGTGGAAAGTAATGGCAATACTGTGTTTTGTTTCTTTCAGATTTCCATTTTAGTTCCTTTGCTCTAAATTTTTGATGTATGATGTTCTTCCATGTTTTCCTCATTTTCTGTCATCATTTACTAAGTCAGGAGACAAATTCCCTTCTTTTGACCACTGTGTGAAGCTGACCAATTTTTTTGTAAACATACATAATGCAACTTATCTTACTATTCTGGAAGACTGGCTTTTCCCATGCATTCCAATGGTGATCTCTATTTCCTCTGCTCTAATCAACACCATCAGCACATCAAAAAAAAAAATCTGCTTCCTATTTGGATTTTAAAGTCTCCTACGTCTTTATACATCTAAGACACTTTGAAAAAGTTTTTAAATGCCTAGCCATCAAAAAAAACCTTGGTTCTGTGTATGATCCTTTTCACAGAAATGGTTCCACTGCCTTCAGTTTTGCTCTGAGAAAGGAATAAGTGCAATGGGGGAGAAGTTGTTCCACAAGAAAAAGTGGGATTGGATCCAAGAGTAAAGGTAACTCATCAGGTGCAACATGTCAGGATTAAAGTATCCCTGTGTGTTTCAATCAGGTTTTAGAGTATCTTTCCAGTTTCTCCTAATGCACGGCCTTCTCAGCATTTATTTTCTTGAGACTGAATCTCTGGACCTCGCATCCTGAATCTGAGCCCTTTTTTTTTCGGGAGATGGCCCTGTGAAGTACCTGACCCCAAGTACCTGCTTAAAGGATGACTGGCACCTCTTATGGACTGTTGCTTTTTACAGGCTCAGTACCATAAATTAGGGTGATATTCCATTAGAAATACATTCACAAATAGAGGTTACTTATTTGAGTAGTGTGAACTCATTTTTCCTTATTTTTTGTCATTAAGTGTACTTGATCTTATTCAATTGTTAAGTGTACTGTGGTAGAATTGAAATAGAATAGAGCGTCATATTGCAGAACCATAGCAAGCTATTATGGTCACGGTCTCTCCTCTGACTATTTGCAAATTAGCATTTTGCTAACAGAGGAAGCATATGCTAGATTAAAACAAGGAGGGTTTTTTCTTTTCTTTCCTTTTTTTTTTTTTTTTAAGAAAGACAGAAATGGTAAAAATTATGCTCTTCAGTTTTGTTCTGAAATATCTCTTCTTTTCAGGGAAATATGTTTTCTGGATGGATTGCCACCTGCAGAGTATACTACACATCTTTGTTAAATTATTTCCTGTCTCTGCAGAAATAGCAGTTTAGTTTTGTAGTTATTTTTTAAACAAAATGACTGAGCATTTAGCACAATTATGTTCAGCACTATAATCTTTTTTTTTCTTCTTTTGTCAAGCCATCCTTTAACAGGGAATAAAAAATGAGACACACTGTAAGCTATTTTGCATAAATGAATAATTATGATTGCCACATATTGCCAATTGTAATTAGAGATAATAATGCTAGGGTTTTGGAGCTTTTACTCATGCATTGCTTTTCCAAGCAAAACAGAACTTTTGTAACATTCATCCAGTTAAGTGAACAGATTGGGTTTTCTCCTCTCACCAAGGACACACACACACATACACACACATCGTTTTTTTCCCACTGCATTCTTTATTAAAATGATAGCTTTAATTAGTCGAAGGTAAATAAGTAAATAAATGACACGCTATAAATAGTAGGCTCTTAGCAAAATTAGAGGCACATTAACAGATAACACACTTTGGGGACTTGCAGATCTGTTAGCAAGATGTCTGAGCATTAGATGGAAATTGGCAGCTGCTTACAGTTAGCAACCAAAAGTGCTGTAGGTAGTGTGTGCATGTGCAGATCATTTAAGGGCTCAGTTTACCTTATTTACATTCCAGAACCTATGGGATTTGAGGAAGGGTTGTTTTTTTTCTGTTTGTTTGCTTGTTTTGTTTTGTGGGGAATGGGGATTGATTCCTGAAAACTGCTGAGTTAAGAAACAGTGGAAGGCCTACCTGCTCACGGAGTAGGTTGTTCACTACTGCGGTGGTAAAAACTGCACTTTATGCAGCTCTTGGATACTGTGCATCCACACTGACATGAGAACTTGGCATGGTGGTACACTAAAAAACAATGCTGTTTAATCAGGTGTGGAGTGCTGGCTTATTACTTTTGCCAGCAGCTTTGTTTTACTTGGACTGCATAGCCTTGTAAGAATTCAAAGCCATTGCAATATTGCTGAAGAAGCTTTCTGAGATGTGTAACTAACCATAATGCTGTATCTCCAGGGTACTGAATGAATGCGGCAAACGAACTGTACTTTGCAACTGTCTCATTTTCCTAGGAAAAATGGACCAACTTCTGGAATTGTTGTTCAGCTCCCAGTCTCAGTGGGAGTTCTGTCTCAGCACAGACAGACTAAAGCCTAAACAATGAGCATTAAATTTGGCCCCTTCATCTCGGGATCTCACAATTCTTTTGGAAACGTTAACAAATTAAGGTTCACAACCCCCATCCTGTAAAATAACACTGTTCTTCTTTTACAGATGGGCAAAGAGGATCATGAATCAGAGACAACAACAAGAGCTGCAGATCAGAAATCTGACTCTCTACAGTAAGCTGCTTCATTGTCATTGTTTATTATTTTCCATAGCCCTGTTAGTTCCCCAGTCTCTCATTATGCTTTCTTAAGAGTTTTCATGACTGGAGTTGAGGGCATTTGGACATGATTTTCCACAGGGATTATTTGATGCATTTTCCTCATTCTGCATATCCTGACTTGACTTTGTCACTTAAACCCTATTTGGAAGGGTGCTGCAGCCATTACAGGTTACAAATACTGCTGTTTTGCCTACCATGGAATGATTTAAATGCAAACATAATCTCTGTTACTTGCCCTGCAGAAGCTTTCATGTGGCAGCACATCTCTCAATTAGGCCACACCTAGCTGAAATCTCCCAAAGGAGCGCTCTAGAAACTATTATCCTCTTTAGGGATTGGTAACCTGGCACAGATAAAAACAGGGGGGAAAGGAGACCCAGTACTCTCTTAAAGTGTACACTGAATTTTTTTTAATGGGATTTGAAAATGATTGGACTGTTGTTGCTGCTGTCTTTCCTGGACCTCAAGGGATGTATCAAAATGCTCTCCAAGTAGTTTTTCCTTATCTCATAGCTTAATTTTCTTATCTTAGAGCAGAATCTATGTGATATCTTCATAAACTAGACAGAATTTTAGCAGAGTTTTACAAGCTTATGTGTTACCACCATCTCACCATTACAGATCTCAGCAATGTTGTGGCAACAGAAGAAACAGCTTTTGAAAAAAGGAGTATTAGAAAAATACTTTCTGTATTTAACTTGCTTTAATATAGTGTGTTTACTACCTACATGAATTTCTTGTTGCTCTTTGTATTTCTTCTTCTTCTTCCTTTCTTCTTCTTCTTCTTCTTCCTTTCTTCTTCTTCTTCTTCCCTGGGTAAACACTTTCTGAAACCTCATTCCCTTCTTTTTCTCTTAGCTGAATATTCTGTATCGTTCCTTTCTTCTGCTTAAGCAGATTCACAACATGGTCATCTTATTTCACTTCACTCTTTCTCTGCAGGGACCTTCTCCAGGTTGTAAGTTTGTTGATTTTCTCAGTGTAACAACTCAAAATCATGTGCTTATTCTCTATTTGCAAAGCTGTTAACTGTTTTCTGGGCTTTCATCATGTGGTGGTTCAGTATTTTTTTTCTCTCTTTTTTGGTTTCTCTAGACAAATACACTTTTGTGCTGTTACAACCTTTCAGATAATGCTGCAAATATCAGTTTTCTATCCCTTTAACTAAACCATGGCACCCCTTCTATTTGCATTGCTTGGAGAGGTATGTTCACTTTCAAGGTTTCTTTGCTTATGTTCCACTGCTTTGAAGTCAATTTTCAAACTATTCCTATGTTCTCATTTATTCTGCCCTTTATTTGTAAGGGGAAATCCTACAGAAGCTTTCAGGGCCACTCCACTGCCTACATTTCAAAGCCTTCTTTAAAATTCTTCTTTTTTTCTTGTGAAATTTCTCCAAATTTCACAAACATAACCCTATTGACCACTGCTTATCGTTCTCATCAATATTTTCTCTATGTTTCCTTTTACTCCCTAGACATCCATTTGTTACCCATTAATAACTTTCTTTATATTGCAGTTGTAATCTCTTGCAGCTCTAATCATCATATTAATCTTTGTGTGATCCTGATTGCCATGGAGATCTCAGTCTAGGACTGACTCTCTTAAGGGTTGTGGCAACACAAGTAAAAAATGTAATGACACTTCAGTCAGTTGTCCTGTGCTACAGTTCTCATTGTCTGGAATCAAACACCTGCAAATCTATCTATCCTTAAACCTCATTATGGAGTTTGTTCAATCACTCTGTACTCTGCACATGTAGTGTTACAAAACCCTACAAAGCTGTCCAAATAAACTCCAGTCTTGATTAGTCAACATAACACTTTATTTTTCTTATATTACATGCAAAGATCCCTGTCTAATAATTCCTAATGAGCCTGAGGATTATATGGTGTGAGGAACAGGGCACCGCAGTGATCACTGTTTCCTTTCATTCTTTTTAGGCTACTCTGTGCTGCCAGGTTCACACATATTCAAGCTGACTATATAATCTTAGTTAAATTAATTCCCTTCAGTACATACTCAAGGCCAAAGACATGGAAGTACAGTCAGAAAAGATGAGAATGGGTCTAACGGGGGTTTGCTAGTACCAGTAGTTTTAGGGAATTTTTCAAAAGGAAAACTGAACAAGGAATGACACCAGGTTACAATGATGCTCAGAGAAGGGGCAGTTTGCTTTTCCAGTTTATTGGATAAATGGAGGAAAGAGAGTAAAATAATTTGGGTCAATCCAAAGGAAAAAAAAATTAACTTTCCTCACCGAAACAAAAAAAGAACTCATTTTA
The DNA here is from genome assembly GCF_003984885.1 of Neopelma chrysocephalum. Classification (NCBI taxonomy): domain Eukaryota; kingdom Metazoa; phylum Chordata; class Aves; order Passeriformes; family Pipridae; genus Neopelma; species Neopelma chrysocephalum. The sequence goes on along the minus strand of NW_020897696.1, from coordinate 2,274,497 downwards.
GTTAAATGACATCTTTCAAATGATGAATCACAGAATCATATACTGTTTGGGGTTGAAGCCCCTCTGCTTAAACAAGTTCCTTTAGAACAAGCTGCCCAGGACCAATTCTAGATGGCTTTTGAATGTCTCTAAGAATGGAGACTCCTTTTACTCTCTGGGCAGCCTGTGTCAGTGCTCAGTCATGCTCACGGGGAAAAAGTGTTTCCTGATGTTCACAAGGAACATCCTATGTTTCAGTTTATGCTATTGCCTCTGATCTGTCACTGGGTGCTACTGGAGAGAGCTTAGCTCCTTCTTTACAAAACCTCGCTTCAGATATTTATATACCTTAAAAAATCCCCCTGAGACTTCTGTCCTCTAGGCAGAACAGTCCTAGCTGTCTCAGTCTTTCCTCAAATGATGATATCTCAGTGGCCCTTTGCTGGACTCTCTCTGGTGGCCCCACATTTCTGTTGTCTTGCAGTTGCTGCAAAACACTTAGCTCTTTTCCTTTAAAAAGTGTGTTTTCAGATGAAACCATCTGACTACTTCATCACAAATGTGTAAGTAGGTTTTACCAACACAAATAATTTTCCAAAGTACAAAATATTAGCATTTTTCTTTAGCTGAAATTACATCAATGGATTTCTTATATGTTTTTTACAGACTACATATTTCACAGGTCAGCCTTTCTGTGCTATATTGATACAATCCCTAGATAACTTCAATAAATAAATACAATCACTCCTGGTTTACAAAGATGCAACTCCACTGAGATTATAATATTGATTATAATATTGTGTAAATAGATTGTGTTTCTCCTTTTCAGGAATTGAATTTAAAGATTCATACTAATTTGTTTTTCTTGATGTTATTAATAAATTTGAGGCTCTTAGTAATTATAACATTAGCAACTATTATTAATTATTATCTTTGTTAGGGGATTTTTTCTAAGTATGGAAACCACAAGCAAACACCTTAGTGAGACAAAAAAAAGTTTGCCTGCTAATGTTAGTGCATCCTTTATTTAAAATGTAAACTCCATCCTCAGTTTCTGGTGGCTTGACAAACATATGAGTAAGGGATAGTGTTTGACTGGAAGCTCATGTTTGCCTTGTCCTTTTAAGTTAAATTTAAAAGTGTCTCCAAAAATATGAATTCAGTATCCTCCTTTTTCTTATTTTCTGGTTAGCTGTATTTTTTTGCCTGCAATAACAAAGCCATGAAAAAAGGCAGCAATCCCCTTGCTCATGTGATATAATTCCACACTCTGAGTGCGAATACTGGCAGATCAGCAGAATGAGCCATCTGCAAGCTATAAGCTGTGTCTTTGCATGAGTAGATTTAGGATAAAAAAAAAAAATTGTCTGACCTGGAAGCCAAACGTTACTTGGCATCTTTTCTAGAGATCCCTGCAAGGCCAGCTTAATGCTTGTGCTGAATTTGAGTCCTTTCTAAAATATACGTGCCTCCCTCTTGCCATCATATTTTGTAGTACAAGTACATAAGCACACGCACACTCAGGGCTGCACCATGGGCCACCTCAGAGATGCTGTATTGCAGTTTAATGAATATCAGACTTCATAGTTAGTCTCTGTTGGATTGCCGTGCTGGTGAATAATGAATATCATACTGCAGGGTTAATCCCAAGTGGCTAGTTTCCTGGTTTTAATAGGCAGGGTGTTAGTCCTGAAATGCTTATACATGTCTACAGTTCATGCACTGTACTGTGTAGGAACATGCACCTCTAAATCCTCACCTTACTCAGGCCAGTAACTCCCGCTGAACTCAAAGGAGATAGTCAAGGATGTAGCACAAGATGAATTTGTTCCTACAGTCTTCCATCCCCACCCTGCATGCTGGTTATTATCTCCCAAACTGCTAAAGTCCCACCTCAAACAGAAGAGTTATGCATGCTGCTTGTTTTTTCCTTTTCATGAATTACTGTCTCCCTTCTAAGCTTGTTCTGCTGGCTCTGACATCCTAGTCCTCTGAATTACAGCTTGCACCTTCAACTAATGAAGTCATTGGCAAAATTCCCATTGACTTCATCCAGAGAATGATCCAGCTGAAATAGTGCTGACTCCTGAGAGCTCCTGAGCCCTTGTGTCATAGACATGACCCCACAGGATTTGTAAAGATTTGTCCCCAGATTATAGAACATTTGGGACAGGTGGAGTCTATCTTTTCAAATGGTTTGTGAAGTGCCATTTTTACCTAATGCACTTCAAAAATGATTAAGTGAGAGTAACACTTGTCAGATGACACAAAACTTGTGGTACAAGTAAGGAGCATACATTAGCCATTTGCTTTCGTTTCCCTTGTGGAGGTGCATGTGGGAAGGAACTGGAGCAATACCTTTAAAAAGAAATCCTTTTTTCCCCCTGTAGTTTGTCTTTTTGGCTTCCTTCTCTATTCACCCCATTGGGAGAACTAGAATCTGATCAGACTTTCCCAATTGTTCCAGCTAAAAGCTATTGCCTACATAGGGTACATTTTCTGTGCTCTTATGCCTGCTTCAAAAAAGACCTTTGAATTGCGTTAAAAATTTCCCTCCCATTTATTTCAATAACGGCAAACCCAGACTAAAACAAAAACAAATGAAAAAATCCTTCTCCAGCATTAAGACAAACAGAGGTTTGTTTAACATGAAATACTTTATTGCATGATCCTTTTCCTGAGATTACAGTGAGCCCTACTGCTTCCTAACTGCTCTTTTAATATAGACTAAAACAGTTAAAGACATTCTCAGGTCTTGGGACTGTAGGTGATGATATCCTTGCAAAACAAAAAGAAAAAGCAAGTGACTGGCCAGGCTATTAAGGTGTGATATGGGCATGATAGGTACTGAGAGAGAAATATTTGGTATCTAAATGTATGAATATATTGGCTGCAGAGAATAGACCTACAAAAGGAGATTTCATCATCCCAAAGTAGGACATAACTGCGAATCTGCAATGGGGAAAGGGTAGTGCTTTGAAGGCTGATTCTGATGGGCTTGGCATCTGCTTGTGTGAGCCTGGGAACCACTTGCAATGGTTGGGAGGGCAAAGTTTGCCTTCTTTATGCTTTTCCCCTCCATACATCATAGTGAATTAGAGCATTTCCCTTCATACTGTGTGCACTATTGGCCATCTATAGAATGGGGCCTTTGTTCTACCCACACTGATATTTATGCAACATCCATCCTTGTGCTTCATGACGTCTAAATGAGAGAGTGCTAGACTGTGGCTCACTGTAATAACGTGGTCTCTGTTCTACCTGCCCTCTAGATGCCGAAGCCATGTTTTGAGCAAACTAGCCAATTATTCAATTTAGGGAGTGTTAGCAGAAATGCTACAAAAAAAGCAGCAACAAGTTTCTAGTACCAAAACAGCTCTAGGTGCCTAATTCTAAGCAAGCAAACAGCCTCATACAAGCACCTTGCCTCCACTCTGTGTAGTACTTCACTCACTTTTTCCCTTCCAGGAGAAGTTAAGGGTGCAGAACAACATTTAATGCCAGCAATAACCACATCCTGCCTTTCAGCAGAGGGAACAGCAGGCAAGTTTTCAAAAACAGAAGCTAGAAATCGGATATCCGAGTAGGTACTTAACTATATGTCTACTGTGCTAATTTCCTAAAGAGCTTTATGCTGGTCCTGGAGTTTGAGGTCAGGCATAACAGCAGGAGAAGCAGCCATGTTAAGGGTCAAGAGCCCCAGGAGGCAGAAACTTCTACCCATTCCCTGACTCATTTAGGTCATACAGTGCTTACCAAGAGTTGAGAAAGCTCATTAAGATGAAGAACTAAAGGAGAGATGTTGGCTTTAGAGCAAGGAAAGCTGCAGCATGGGAAAATGGCCCCTGAAGCTCCTGTTTTGTCAGAGATGGTTTCTTTTTCTTTTCTTCTTCTTCTTCTTATTTTTTTTCCCCCTGAATTAATAAAGTGAGCCTGAGGAAAGAGCCTGAAAAAGATTTTGGCAGGATGTTAGCCCTTCCTGGGTTAGGGAAACAAGCCAGCAGCCTTACAGGCAGCTGACTCTTTAATCACATATTTAGTATCTGGGAGAAAAATATTCTGAGGTAGCTAAGTGACCTCTAGAACTGAAATCTATTTCAAATGTTAGTCAGAGATTTCGGAACCAAGGCACCCTATGAAGCCCATCACCTTAGTCCTTCTAAGGGCTCAGAATTGTAAAGGTATTTCATTCCACAAACTTTTTTTTTTTTTTTAATTTTATTTTTTTTTAACTTCTGGTCCTGTGGCATTTTGTAACTGAGACTTTGGATTCTACATGAGATTGTCACGTTTTAAAATATTAACTTTGATTTTCTGTTCCCAAAGCTCCAGCTGGGCTCAGTTGGTTTCGCAGGTATTCAGATCCTTTAACAACCTTTCAAAGCATGGAACTATGGATATAAGTAGTAGAACATAGACTTCTCTCTCCAAGCTTAGGTCAAAGTATGAACATAATGAATAAAACCAAAATACACTGTTTCTCTGTTCAGAGAACTATCTTGAAGGGCAAATCCAGACTGGGTCTGGAGAAAAATATTCCCTTCTGCAGTTTATTCCACCATTAGTGAGATAGTCTATCTCAGACTGACAGAGACTACTCAGTGGTCCATATATCTCTGAAAACACTTCAAAGGGCTTCAGGAACATGGGCTATGTGATCATCAAAAAAACTGGAAAAGCTGGGAACCAAACTGAGAATGTGAATCCATGTAATCGTGTGTTGTAGTTCCTACCTGGATGCCCCTACTACTGTAACTACTCTTCTTTTACAAAGCATGCTCTCACAAGGAGATGAGAAATTATTTAATGTTGTTAACCAACTTACCCCAAAGTGACATTTGAATCCCACAAGGGAAAGTTGGCTGAGACTACACCTAGGAAGTCTGTTCTTGCTCTAGCTCTGGGAGCAGGGGTTGTTTTGAGGTTGTGGGGTGATGGCTGCAGTTAGACTGTTTGTTTAATTTTATTAAAACATAGCCATATTTTGACCTTTCTCTTTATTCAGCTGTATTTAAAAGTCTGAAAAATTGCAAAAGGTAATAGCTTTCATGTATGCAGATGGGACTTAAAATGGTGATGCTAATATAGCCATGTGTACCACTTCAAAATATGTAAAGGGCCTGTGGTAAAAAGCCAGGTAACTTATAGAAAATGTAAAAGGAAAGCCTTTATTAAATCTGGAGTTCAGCAGTTTAAGTTCTGACCTAAAGGAGAAATATAATCACTCATATGTTGCTTTTGGTTCCTAATTTAAAAACTTTCCCAATTACCAGAAAGTACTGGGAATTACATCACATTTTTTTTTGTAATTAATGAAAACACTGGGAAAAGTGGGAAATTATGTGAAATTTCTAGTAAGAGACTTTGTTGGAGAGTTTATTTTCAACAAAAGTAATAAAGTAATCTGCTAGAGGAATTATCTAATCAGACAAAAGAAAATGACAAAGCATGTAGTGCCACCATAGAAATTTGGAATTCTTCTGGACTTTAATGCCTTCAAAGCCAGGGATTCATTTAATCACAGGAGCAGAAAATCTAATACACTGGTAGCTGTCTGTTTTTCAGATTTCTTTATTTTGCATTTACATTTGAAATTGTTTGAAAGCATGAAACAGAAATTGCTTTGCAAAAACCAGGCCTTCAGTGACTAGCACCTCTAAGAAAATTGGACAAGTTCTGACCACAGCTCCAAACTGCTAACTTGTGTGGCAAAGAAGAGGGGAGGAGGAAGCAAACAGTCAACTACTGATTCAGATAGAGCACAAAATTCCAGCACAATTAAGCATGATCAGGAGTGGTGGCAAAGAAGAAAGCTAACTGCACTGGGTGCACTGAGATGGGGCAATATCAGGTTATCATATTGTAGTTAAGCCAAGAGCAGCCGCTGCCAGCAAAACCAAACCTAGTTTGCTGCTTGGCTGAAAACTTAAATATCAACACCCTTTAATTATGCATAAAAAGATAAACAAAGCTAGCAGCTTTAAAGTACTGTTATTAATTGTACCAAATGTTAGTGAAAGGTTGAATTATTCATAGTTATAGTTCTCAGGGGTTCCTTGATTAAGGGAAATAAGGGGAATTTAATGTGAATATCTCGTTTCACATAGCTTTCTTAGTTTGCCTAATCCAAGAAATGGGGATATATTTCACATGTCAGATCTACACAAAATGCATGTATCTGCTAGTTCCTTAGCAACTTTCTGGAATATGCCTGCATCTACTCCCATAAACCCTGCCTATTGGAAATCATCTCCAGTGAGTTTCCAGGGATCAGTGGATTTTGCCACAATAATAATACCATTCATGTGCAGTCAAAGTAAATAATTTTATTTACTTACAGGATCATTGCTGTGTTTTGGGTTTTATTGAAATAGTTCTCTGGGAAAATAATATGTAAATTACTTCATTGAGAATCCTCTGTATGAATGAAGAAGGCTGTAAGCTGTACTAGCTGTATATAATTTTGTAATAGCTGAAAATAAATAATGTTCATTCAGAAGTGCAGTTGTTCTTGTCATAGCCTGGACCTCTTTCCTCTCTGCTTTTTAGCTAGAGTTAGTAGTCAAAATTAGCTTAAACTTCTGAAAAGGAAGATTTAAAAGAACAATATATCTTTATACTTTGTACAATCTCCTCTTCCAAAAGAGAAATCTTCACATTTCAGATTTATCATTGTGGTATAATTTATGAGTGATCTGAACCTTATCAAACAACCCTGTACTTTGGTAGCTTGCATATGGTGATAGAACAAGGGACTCAGCTGAGTAATTTTTACTCATGTGAGTAATGGAAACTCTGGAGCAGGGAGCTAGGGTCCCTTGCCTGAGACAGTATTTTCTGAATTCAAATTGGGCTCAAAATGTTCACGCAATCAGGACTGTTTGGGTCTCATCCAGTAGCTTAGGTAGAGCATGTGAAAATCTTCACTGAATCTGACCGAAGAGCTTCTGTTTATCTGCTCCTGCATCTGTGCTTTGTCAATGGTGTTTTGACACTGAATGCATTATGGTATTATTATTTGGGTATTCAATACTTTTCCACTAATAGGAGCTTCAAGACTGGACCTCCTTACTTCTGGTGAAGTTGATGGAGTTTAGCTTAAGTCCCTGGGGGACTTTTTACAAGGGCAGTAGTGATAGAACAAAGGGGAATGGTTTTAAACTGAAAGAGAGTGGGTTTAGGTTAGATATTAGGAAGAAGTTCTTTACTGTGAGAGTGATGAGGCACTGGAACAAGTTGCCCAGAGAAGCTGTGGATGCCCCATCCCTGGAGGTGTTCAAGGCCAGGTTGGATGGCGCCCTGTGTAACTTGATCGGGTGAAAGATGTCCTTGCCCCAGGTCCCTTCCAACCCAAACAATTCTATGATTCTATTCTATTTGTGGCAAGTGAAAAATGTAATTTGTTACTGTTAATAAACAGCTGGGAAAATCCTGTCTTTTAGAGTCACTGAAAGCTTTATTGTTTCCTTCATAGAGACAAATTCATGCCAAATATTTTTTTATATAAAGATGAGAAGAAATTGATATTTATGTTCAACTTTGTCTTATAAGCAAATGACAAGTCTGATACTTTAAGTCACATTTAAGTACACTAAGACCTAGAAGGACCTAGCAAAAATCAGATAGGTCAGATATATAAATATCTGTTTAAATAAATATAGAGACTGTCTATAGAAATACATATAATGTACATATGAATATATATACTAAATGTGTAGAATTTATATAGAGAGATATAGATTTGTATATTCATTTAAATAGTTATACAAAACTTATACATGGAAAGACATATGACTAATTTTTGATGTGATGAATGCTCTAGCTTTCCTTTCACACATTTGTGTAATAAGGGTGAAATTGCAATATTGTTCCACGACCCAGCTCTGAGAACTCTTTCCATATTTTCTGTGATAGTTTGGTCATTGTTATTCATGCATTTCTCATTTTGATCATTTCAGCAGATAACTCCATTCTAGTTGTGACATAATACAAGCTCAGGCCAGCAAATAGTGACTGAGACAATCATTATCAAAACCTAAGCTCCACACCAGTACTAAGAAAAGCATAGAAGTTAGTGCGATCGGCAAACCTAACGCTGTCAAGTTGGTTGTTTGAATCAGAGTTTCTCCTGACTGCATTTTTGCATGTTTTGTAGTGTTGCATTCAGACCAGAAAAGAATCTTATTATGGAATTACTGTTTTTAGCAAGTCACTGGAACTCATCGCCTCCAAGGATCATGAGGTTTCAGGATAGATACCCTCAGAAGTGGTTTTTGGCTAAGTGGAGACATCCCATGTACTCACTGGGAAGTCAACCACAGTCTTGTGTTGCTCTGTCAGGGGAATTGATACAGGATTGATTGACCAGCTTTGCCCTGAATAAGGATAATCATTTGCTTCTTAAACTTCCACCCAGTGTTTTGGGAAGCAGAAAGCCTGTACTAGTGCCAAATCTGTAATTACTTTACTAACAGTGATGACATATATGCCTGTTCTGCATGATCCTTTTTTGTTGCTTCTTCTGTTGGCTATGAACAACACAGATAATAGGAACCTCATCCCTGCAGTTATCTCTCAGCAAGGTGAGCTTTAACCTAGGCTTTGAGCAGGTTTTAAAGAGGAAGGGGATAAATACATCAAAGCAAGAAAAAGGAAAAACATATGAAAATATTGACTTGGTAGATATAGCAAAAAAAAAAAAAAAGAACAGCATGTGCTGTCTCAGGGGTAATAAAAGCCTTATTGCTGTATGGGCTTTGCACATGCATGGGACCACTGCATGGTGGAGGCTATCTTTGCTGCAAAAAGCTGCCACAGTGTCTCAGTACATTCTTAATATCTATGGATTGTGCCACATGGTGTAGTACTTAATTAACAGAACTCCTTCATAGTCCACTTCAGCTCACTGCTTTATTCTAATTTCTTGACAAGTTAGCTTCACTGTTTGTGTACACTTGTATACACATGCATGTATGCATAATGTATCAAGTTAGAAAAAATATTCATTGTCATGCAAAAAAGGGGTCAGTGACCTGTAGGTGACATGTACAAGTTATTTAAAATTCCCTCTGTGTTTATCTTGAATATTTTCTCATCTGCTTTATTCAGTAGAATACACATTTTTAAATGATCAAGCAGGGAATATATGTCCTTTTTTCTAAAACTTTTTTTCCCTTCTCTGCAGCAGCAGCTGCCTGCCATGTTATTGGTTTTTGTCCCTAGCAGGCTTTTTGGGTGTGTGCCAATGAATTCGTGTGGGGAGCAGGACGATTTGCATCTGAATGGCAGTGAATGGCAGGGCTGGGCATGGGTACATTCAGCCACACCAGGTAAGATAGAACAGCCACTTTCCAGCTCACCTGGAGTAATTAATTCAATAAAAAGGTAGTTACAACAAAAGGGAAAAACAAACTTCCATATAACAGATGGCAAATTTTTAGTGTGATGAAAACTAAAAGGATTTACTTTTTAAATACCATTATGGTGTGCCCTAAATGGTATACAAAATTCTCTTGGTATATACTTAAGCAATTGCATAGGTTGTTTCTGTATACTGGCTGTGCTGTGCTTTTTTGATACATATTTCTTTCAGTTTCAGATATGTGTGACTTCATATTCATAAAACTTTTCATCAACACATAGTATTCCTGGAAGAGTATGTTTGTGTCTAGGTTTCTGTAGGAGTTGCAAGTCCTCTGTGTCCATCAGTCACTCCCCTTTTGGAAACTTTTGAACCTGAGAGTCAGGACACCAGCCGAATTGCAGAGAGGAGCAGATGCCTTATGAAAACTGAGGCTAGGTAGCAAAGAAAAACCCTCACAACTCCTCTATCCAGAAAAAGCCGTGGGATAAAGTTTATCCCTTTCCCAAAGCATTTGACTGACCCAGCAGCTGAGAAACAGAGACTGGAGGCCAGTCAGGAGGCAAGTACGTAGCTGGGCGGTTTACACAGAGAACAGTCCACATGCATCTTCTGCTTTGCTGACAAAGCTGAGTGAAAATATGGAAGAATGAAAAATATGCTGAAATGGGCACAAAACTATTCCTTAACAGAGTTAGGCACACATATTGATGTTAGGGGTCATAAAAATTAAGGGGCAGAGCTGGACTTTTAGTGGAAATAGCCTAGAGAAACTGTTTAATTAATTTCGATGCTTGTAGAATAAAATTTTCTTGACAAAGAGAAACCTTGTGTACAGAACAGAATTTAATGATACTAGAATAATTTTTTAAAAATTGAACTCAAGGTACTTTGCTATTATGCAAGCTAGAAACATGTTTATAACAATTAGCTACTCAAACTTTCAGAAATGAGAAATGCATACCAACATATATGAATATTGGAGGGATCCAGATTTTTAAAAATATACTGAATCTCCATGTGGGAAAGCTGAGGTATGGACCTCAATTACTTCTCAAGTAATCTTTCAGTATCAACTGCTACTGACTCCATTAGGAGGTTAGGTTCTTTTCAAAAAGCCTGATGGCTCAGACTAAACATAAATATGTTTTTGAGCAGGCAGAAGAAGAAAACCATTGCTGCTCTCAGTGATGGGTCTGATTCTACATCAGTTTAATGCTTTCCATCCAGCCAAAACATACAAAGCATTTATCAAAATTAAAGGTTTCCAGCTGGAAGAACTCTATTCAAAATAGTGCCAAAATTTTCCAACATTTTCAGAACTGGACTCCCCATTAGTAGGCTTAGGAAATCCCGGTCCTTTTGTTGTCAGCAGGTAGACTTGGCGTCCTCCATTGCTTAAAGGAAAAAAGTAAGGGAGGGGATGACTTATTCTACAAGATAGCAACTTCTCCACATACTCCCACCCCATCTGCAGGTAATTAAAAGTTGCTGGTGTAGTTATATCACACTGACAGTGAAGGCAGACTTCCACCACAGACCTGGATGGCAGTGCTGGCAGTGTTGATGGCACAGCCCAGGTGTATTTAGCATCCTTTTGGGCATCCTTCTTGCCCCTGCCTTGCTGTGGCTCCAGGCACCCGTGACAGCATGGGGACTCTGTACTAGCTATCAGTTGAGATGCTCTGCTGTCTAAGAAATAGTAAATGTAGAGACATACTATAACAAAAACACATGTTGTGATTTTGCTGCAAACTACATGCTAAATGATTTTTGACATGAATATTTTACAGCTACACACAATGAGAAAACTGGTGACATTCTGTGTCTCCTCTCTATGATGCAGATCTGTTCTCCACAGAAGATGGCCAACAAGGAAACCTTTCACAGTAAGGCTTGATGTGTGCTCTGTAGCAGTCTCTCTGTTTGCTACTATCCTCCACAAATTTAGTGGATGTTGTTTGGTTTTTCAACTGGAACAAATAAATCTGTCAGTACTTTAACTTGAGCTTGTTTTACATGATGCAGTTAACATTCCTTAAGCCTCTGCGTTTGATATTGTGTTTGGAAGCTCACTTCATAATTATAGGTGGGGCTGTTCGGCTCCTTGTTATTCAGACTACTCTGGACTTGAACCAAGGTTTTGTAATGAAGGAGACATTTGTCTGAGGGACCTCTCCTTGACTGTTCATCTGATAGATCTGAAAGATGTAGATGCACAGGGCAGGAGTGTGCATATGAGAGACATCACTTTCATAGTAAAGGCACTTAAGTGTTGCCCAGATCAGTAGGACTCCCCTTCTGCCCTTACCACCAGATTCTCATGCAAGTTGTTTTCAGGGGTGACTTCTGATTGTGGTATCTTACTCTTTTGTCTATCCAAGATCAGAGGTTAGAACAAGGTCAGGAGAAACATGTCATGCTTAGAGATGTAAATGGTAGCACTCTGCACTTGAAAAGATCTATAAAAACCAAGGGCACCACAGATTAGGAACCTGGAATCAGGTTTCACATAAGATCTCAATGTGTTCCACTTTCTTATTTGTAAAACAGAGATAATCAATTGCTGTCTTGGGAGGATATTGGGGAGTTGGGGGGGGGAAGCAAGCATAAAGCACTGCAGTACAATAATGGTGATGGCATAGAAAAGATTGTGAAAAAAATATTTTAAGATCTAGATAGGGTACCAACTGTAGAGCTGGGGACCTCACACTGAGTTATAAGGAGAGAGAGTTATTGCAAAGTCACTCATTAAGTGTGCACCATCCAGTCTGCTCTGGATAAGGTGAAATTCACTTGATAATAATAGACTTTAATTACTCACGTGCTGTTGTAACACACACAGTGTGGTTGAATTAGATTTGCAGATAAAATCTGAACTTCCAAATTTTTGAATGCTTGATTTTGCAACCCCAGAAATACTATTCTGGCACAGGGAGATGGATGGAGATAGGGTTGTTTGTTACAAAATCTAGATTATTATAATCATATGGTTTCTAGTTCTCTCTTTGTTCCCGCTGCAATAG
>NW_020897696.1:2194692-2262121 GCF_003984885.1 Neopelma chrysocephalum | reverse complement strand
GATAAGAAAACATTTTAGAAACACCCACAGGATCCCTTGAACAGTATCATTAGACATTTGATGTGAGATATTATATTTATTTTATTATGAAAATCATTTGGGTTACATAACTACCTTGAGGCACTGACCAAAAGACGGTCTCTATTCAACAGGTCACCATGCAGGTATTTGACAGAGGGCAATCCTTGTGCCAAAGGACCTTCAAAATAAATGATACTTATTCTGAATTTGTAAAAAGGGAGTTGCTGAAATGGCTGACACAAGCCCGTGCTGTGCGGAAAATGAGATGACTAACTCAGGGCATATATCTGTACAGTATAGTGATGTGCAACCTTGTTGGGCTAACCTGAACACCAGAACAACAACACTGAGCAAAGGCATTCAGCTTCCTAGATCCAGCTCAGCTGTGCAGGCAAAACTCAGCAGAAGGCAGCAGAGATGGGAAAGGGAAAGCAGCAGGGCCACAATGCAAAAGCCTGGTGAACTAAGCTTGCTGCTTCTATATCAGCCTATTGGATGTGGGATAGGTCGGGAAGAGCGAAGAAAATGACAGTACTACTGCGATGTTGGTCTTGGTGTCCTAGACATCCCATGAATCCTGACTGCCCTCACTGGTGGTGGCAGCAGCAGCAGAAGTCTGCTGGGAAAACAGGCTAAATAGGCAGCTACTGTGCAAGCTGTAGCAGCCTGCTGCCTTAGACAGTGACATGCTTTGCTGTTGCAGTGGGGCCAGGAGGAAGCAGTCCAAGCAGAGAGCTAGTTGCTTATGCTTGTGTTGGGTTCTTCAGCACCTGTTCTCTTTCTTTGCAATGCAGAGCAGTGCATTGTGACACAGGTGAGATACCAGCTGTACCTCAGCACCCCTAGCCCAACTCCTTTCACCTGTATAGCTCAAAGATCTACTCAGTAAAACTTGCCTTGTGGTCCTCTTCACTCAAAAGGGACAGTTCTTGGTTGAGTATTCCGTACGGTGATTTTGTAAGCTGAAGTTGCCTCCCATGGCTGTAACTGAGGTATATGGTCCTTTGTTTCAGTTTTGGTTTTACTAAGCTGCTTTACTCACCAATCTTATCTTATCTTGTTCATGAAACTTTAACTGTAATGCATTTGTTTCTGCTTAAATGCTTTTTTGCAAAATGCTATTTTGTTTCTGCTGCTTGAAATTATATTTAACAGTATCCAAGCTAAATTTATGCACGCGCATTTAAAGAAGGAGCCCTAGATATAATGCATTTTTAACCATGTGAAATATATTAGTAATGGTACTTACAGAAAGAAAAGAAAAATTATTTTGATTTGCATTAGTTCCATCTTTGCAGTATGCAGATAAGTACCATACCTTTGACAGTGTAACTATATTAGGTTTGCCTCAAAGCTAACAGTTAGCAAGCCTAGTGCACAACAGCCATAACTGGTGTCTTGGGTAAGAGATGTAGTTGTAGCAGGAGTTCCACGCACTTTTGCGGCTCCCACAGTTCATAATGGTCCATGTGAAAGTAGCAGAGACGGAGCACGATAAGCATCACCCTGACTGTAACACTTGAGGAATGGAGTATTGTTACCATTAGCAGAAGTCATAAGGAAAGAGGGGACTATTATAACGGGGATTTGACCTTGCCCTGTTCCCCCCCGCCTCTAGAATTGTCTGAGAAAAGGAGAGTGTGCTCCTTTGTTCTTTTTTTTCTCCCCTTTGTGTGTGTTTTCTGTGTTAGAATGGAAGAAGCTAAAGGCAGAAATGCGTCTAAAGGTGGTTCAAAAAAATGTTAAGGAAACAAAGACTTCTTACAGTGTCATAATAGTAACGGTAATGAGAAAGGATGTGGTAACATCTCAAACAGAAGACTATTATTAACTGTAAACCAACCAGCAATCAGATGTGGGGCCAGCAGACATCTTTACTTAGCTAAAAATAAGCAAGCTGTTGTCTTTAGTTTTTCCAACTGGATTCAAACAGTTTGGGGGCATCGATAGAAAAATGAAGCATTGTGCTGGCAAAACAGATGATGTGCCACCAGCACGGCACTTGTGTGCTGGTGGTCAGGACGCCTAGCTACCCACCTGGTTCCTTGCCTGAGAAGGACCCAAGCAGGGACCTTTCCAACTGCTGTATCCTTGTATGCCACTAGCATGGGCAGCCCTTCCTGCACTGAGCTGGGTCTTGCTATTCAGGAGAGACTTGGGAAGACTGGAGTGACAGCAGAGGGCTTGGGGGGTTGTAGGTGAAGTTGGGGACTGTTGCCTACCTCACTGGAGGTCTCAAGCTTTAGGCCTGACCAAACTCCGAGCTCTCTGCTTATACAGCCTTTAACCTCCATGGGTGCTTTACTGTATCCAGTCTCCAGTTGCTGACAGTTCACAGTTTGTTCATTAATAGAAATGCCTTAGCCTTCCTGGCAAGCCCACACCTAACCCTACCTGGAAGGCAGGAATTACACATTTTGGTAGTGAAGTCCCCCAGGGGCCAGCCCAATAGCTGTCTGTGAAACAGGAGCAGGATGTGGTCCTGAGAGCAGGGTCAGCAGCTGAGAACAGTTCTTCCCCAGCCAGTTCCTTTGGATGTTGCCTTTGGCCCAAGGGTGTTCCTGTGGGGCAACATGTGCTCAGCAGGAGGGAGGTGAATACCCTTGCTTTTCTGTGCCTACCAGCATTACCATCAGGCTACTGGCCTGGGCTCCCAGGGGTACAGTGTCTGAGCTTGCATCCCCTTGGGTGGCAGGAGGAAACCAAGCAAGGTTTCCTGCATCCTGGAATGAATGCAGTCAGCTTCCATAATGACAACTGTGTGTCACAAAAAGGAAAGCTTGGATCTTGCACTCTTGCACTCTTTCTGAGTGAGGTGTGAGCTGTGCGTGCATAGCAGGAAGAGCCACATGCTGGGGAATGGAAGCCAGAGGAGAGGGGATACTGTTGTGGAGAGCTAGAGGAAGGGGAGAGATTTAACTCCCACCTCTGTCTCCAGCACTACTTACTGGACAGTCTCTTGAGTGCAGACATCTCCTCTTCCATGGGCTCTTGTTTTCAGTGCCATTCTGGGGCACCTGAAATAAGGGAAGAGGTGGAAGGACAGTTTGCACTGTCTAATTGCAGGCATCTCACTTAGCTCTGAATTGCACATGGGTAGGCACCTTTCAGATATCTGAACTTGCCTAAGGAAATTCTCCTGAGTACTGAAAAGCACCACATAGGGAGCCCAGTGGCTCATGAGGAAGGGGCTTGTCCCTGGGTTCGGATTTCCACACGTGAATAGCTGATAGACCACAGCTTTGGGTATCTTGGGTTTTTTTTGTTGTTTTTTGTTTGTTGGTTTGGTTTGGTTTGTTTGTTTGTTTGTTTTTGGGTTTTGTTTGTTTTTTTAAATCTAATTTTTTTTAACCTATTTTAGTTCACAGTTTTTACAACATGGGTAATTTCGTGTGTTCCTGTCCTAGGGGGCGTGTTAGTAGATTAAGTACAATTAGAGTTGTGGGGCACATGGGTCCTGTGGAAAGAAGATGCAGAACACAGAGATACTGCAGAGAAAGCCACACATTTCTGGCCTTTTCTCTGAGAAAATACTACTTCCACTTAACATCATACAATATAGTTCGCCAAGCAGATACTTTCCCCCTGAGAAAATGTAAAGCTATAAAAATAGCTGTCAAAAATGTAAGGTCTGGGTTGAGGCGAAACACTTGCCATTGTCAGACAGGAGCAACTTTGCATGCCTGTGTAGAGTGAGCTGGGATCCAGACCTTACTATGAAATATTTCTTGTATGGGAGAGCATTTTTAAAATCCTCTGAGTCCAGTTCATCACTGTTTCAAAGAGAAGAAGCTGGATTCCAGCACATTTTATCAATAAAGGATCATATGTACTCAGCAGTGTGAATTTTTTTTTTTAATTGCTTTACATCATCTCTGGGGAAAGTATTTACCTCAAGAACTATTTTGCCAGATGATGAGTAGTACTTGTACTTATTTCATTGTGTCCAAGCCATAACTTTGCCTCATTTGCATCTACCAACTAAATGGTTTAATTAATTTTGCGTTGTGCTTACTGACTAGTTTTAATTAGCAGTTAAATCAGTTCAGTTAACGAAAAAACTGTAGGTGTTTACATGAATACAAATCATGATGGGTTCTCAGGGCTTGATTCGAAAAACAGTTCCACACCATTGGTGATGAATTTCTGCAGGCTTTATGCAGGAACTGTGCGCTTCTCCTCTCCCAACAACAAAGGGTAGGGCTTTATGATTCATTAACTGGCCCAGGCTTTCCTTTTCTCTTTCCTTCCTTGCTGATGTGGAGAATGAGGAATGGAAGCAGATCAACTCAGGTTTCAATGCTTCTTTCTTAGGTCATGCACTCAGTACTCATGCAAGAAAGGACAAGAATGTCTTTGGACTAGTGTTTGCAACTGCGTCTCCCTCCAGTGTCTGATTCCAGCCAGTATGGCAGCTTGCAGTATTTTTAGCCACTTATTTTTCTCTTGGCTGGATGTTTTCTTATATCTGGCCAGAGCAGGAGTCATGACAAATGGATTTTATGAGAAGCAACTTCTACATTCTGCTGTCAACCAGACTGGTAATACAAGTGCAATGCTATGAACATGGTATAAGGTCTTATTTCTGTTTTCATTGGTCTTATGTATGTTTAAAGGAATTAATCTTGGAAAAGCTCTCCTTCTGATGGTATTGAAACAGATGCCAATGAGTACTTTATCATGACTTATTTTGAATGAGAGGTGTAGAAAAAGTCAGGATCAGTGTTACCTTACTCTAAACAAAATTCACACACAATTTGAAAGAAAATCTCCTGATCATTGGTATAAAAGCTGTCATCTGCCTGTGCTTAAATATCTATGTTTGCATGGTCTCCTGTGTGTTATTATGTTGAGCTCTTCCCCATAGGCTGTAATAAAGTCTGTGCTGCATCCACTCTTAAAGGCAAGGTACAATAGATGAGGGTAAATTTATCCTGAGACTACAGTTACGTTACTCAGCTTTCCCAATAACCTTACCCAAAAGGGAAGATCAGAGACAAGAAGATAATTGGTGAGATCATCAAGAAATTACTTCATAAGCCCAAGCTTTTCATTTGAAGGAATCTGGCAACCTGCCCTCTTAGAATAAGGTGTTATTTCTCTAGTAACTGTAGATCAAAGTCACCAGGGATAATTATTTGAGGAGCTAAGTAGGTAAGCAGTTTGGGAAACAAAAAAGAAAACAAAAAAAACCCCAAACTCTTGGAGCCTGAAGAAAAATTAACTAGAATGCATGCTGTCTGTAGTTTTGTGCTAAACTTAAATTTAATTTCACAAATGTAATTTCATAAGCTATTCATCAGATGTCTTGTTGAGGGACTCTGTGCCAAGCTCATGTGACACAACTCTATTTCCAAGCCTCGAAAGTGGAATAACTCTTTCATGTTTTTCCCTGTGCTTTACCTATCCCATGGAAAAGGAGCCCAGTCCCATCCTCATTCGTGGGCACTCTGCCTACAAATCCCAAACCAACAAGATTAAACTTCTTTTGTTAGTGATTCCAGTCTCCAGTGCCACCCATCTGACATTGTTTAGTGGTGCTTACTCTCCGCATGAAGAGAAAATGAGGTCATATAAAGGAAACCTGTTTCTCTGCAATTTTGAGAAAACATCTTGCTCATCCCATGAACCTGAAAACGTGTTTGTGTTTGGGATGTACATGAGTGATCCACCAGCAGTAGGCTCCCCTTCTGATATGTCCTCCCATGCTGACTTCTTCCTTTAGTGCCATCCTGTTATGTGTTCCCGTGTCGGGCATTTACATTAATCAACAGGTGTCATAAGGAAGCAATGCCTACCTAGTGCAGAGCCTGCTGCTCTCACAGCTCCCTTCACACTGGTCTTGAAACGTCAGGAGTGTTGAGTCATTAAAAAAACAAATTCATCTTTCAGCCAAAAATTAAAGACCAATAGTTAGGGGACCTAATTCTAATGTTGATTGGCTTCAGTAGTCTGAGAGAAGAAATGTCATCCACTGACTCTTAGTTTTTTACTGATTTTTCTATTTGTTTATTTAATTGTTGATTCAGGAGCTGTGTGGATATAGGAGGAAAGTGTTGTTCCTTTATCTCACTAGAATATAAATAGATGCTTTTTGGAGCTGCTACTTTTTAAATTCATAATTTCACATAAATTGTGAAGAACCTTGTACTGCATAGTTGCATCTCTGACCAGACATGTATCACCTGGTACTTGGATTTTTTTGGTGTTACAAAGCAAACTTGTTGTCTAGAATATATCACATGAGGGCACTGCATAGCATCATTTACAATGATGCAGGAAGTTGAAAAGAAAGGCTCAAACAACTTCCAAAACTAGCAGAGCTTTAATAGGCCAGCCTTTCATTATAAGTGAATTCCTAAATGTTGAGCACATTCTTTCAGATGTAGACAGCTAATGGTTCAGGATGCATGTGATGCGCTTGTCATTACACAGACATTGATAAAAATCCTTGAAGCTACTTTTTTCCCAGAAAGTTCACATGAGTAGAGGGGAGGGCAAAAAAAGACTTCTCTTCAGTGTTTTCTTTTATGTCACAAGAAGGAAGGTCATGTGTTTTAGTTTATCTGATACATTCCAATAAAATGATTTTCAAAGGGACAGGACAAATAATGACCATGTTACATATGGTGGCTAGTGCACATCAGATGAAGCTACTTTTCTCATACACAATATGTTTGTTATTTTGCAAGCTGGTTGTAATTCATTTAAAGTGTCTTTTTGTTTAATTTTACTTAATAAACTAATATAATGGCCCAGTGAAGCCTTTATGGATGCTACAATTTTGATGAATTATTTTAGTCTCCATTTTCATTAAGAAATCAAAAATGCATGTCATTCTTACACATAGTTTCTATTAAATAAAAAAAAAAGAAAAAAGATATTTAGAGAACAAGTCCTTCAATCCAGGCCACATTATTTTTTTTGTAAATCTAGATGCCAAGGTATGAGCTAGAAGAGACTGATATATCACTTATTTTATGGATGACATTTAAACTTGCTTACATAGTTCTGTATAATGCACATACTTTTGTTCCTGACAGAAAAATATGCTGTCGCATTAGACCAGTGTACTTTAGACTTGACATTTGCATAGGCTGAAAAAGTTGTCTTCCTTTACAGAGTCTCTTAAAATGAGGTCCTTCTTGCTGTCTAGTCACTAGAGATTTTCATTAGTGTCCTGACACTTTGTCTCTCAAGTTAGTGCATTTATCACCTCCCTTGTCTTTTGAAAGGTGATATGACATCTCTGCCTTTCAACAGTGTAACAAAATGACAAACGAAGCCTTAAGCTGGCCTTTGTATATCAGAGAACTGGGGAGGAGGAGGAGGAGGGAAGAAGGATGCAAAAATAACCACCCCAAAACAACAGCAACAAAAAACTAGTTCAGCACTCTGCTGCTTAATTATCAGCCAGAGCAGAGAAGCTTAATAGTCCAGCAATGGGTGGAAGGATCTTCTCAGCATCACAGGAAACAGTATGCAATTAGTCAGGGTCAGGATGCCCAAGATCAGATTTGCTTAAGGCTAAAGAAAGACAGAGCAAGGCTACAGCAGTGTCACAATCTGCAGCCCGGTTGTTTCCCTACGGCAGGATGCCTTTTGCTTCAGTTTCTAATTAAACAACCAGGCAACCAAGCGTATCCACTCCTGGCTTACTTGGGCACAGCTTGTTTTGCATTCAAGAACCTGGAGTTCTTGGGAGGGTATTTTCTAAAACAGGGGATTAAACAACAAACATAACTATTAAAAGTGGTGGATACAACAAATAGTTGTCAATACAATGAGAAATCCTGAGCTGATCTCCTAAAAACCCAAAAAACAACAGCAGCAACAACAAAAAAATCCAGCTTTTTAGTTTCACTGTCCTAGAATTATTGTAAGTTCCTCAGAGGCACGTTAATGCAGCCCAGACTTTCCTCTCTGGTGCAATATAAGCCCAAGTGACTCTGACTGTGGTCGGTGAGAGAAGCCTGGGGAGTGAGGGTGTCAGCGAGGCAAGCACAGAGTGATGCTGCTTTGGGCAAGGCCTTCCTTCCACACCTGAAAACCTGCCCTTCCTGAGATAGGTGGTGTATTTCTGTCTTTGTGTTTAAGGTACCCCAATGGACCTTTCCTCCCTCAGTATGTCTAAGGGTCTTTTGAGTTCATTTATACGTTTGACATCCCAATCATCCCATTGATAAAACTGTGTCTCTTGAGAAGAACTTTCTTTTTTATGCCTGTTACTACCAGTCATGGACCCTAGGTTATGGAACATAACATGCACACACATGTTATATATATGTGTGCGCCTATAAATTATACATAAAAATATGTGCATATATACTATACACTTCATATAAAAGGAAAATAACCTATGTTAATTTTCTTTATGACAATCATGATTTTATGAAATTTATTCCAACATTTTAGGTGTCTCTTTCACACGTCCCAGATTATTTAGTCTCTGCACATAAGGAGGCAATTTCATGCTTCTGATCATCTGCACTGCTCCTCTCCCTACTGTTCCAGCTCTCCTACATGCTTTCTGGGATGTTCGTTATCTAGAAGCAGATGTAGTATTGGACACAGCACAGTTATACACAGTGACATATGGTTTTCCCATATGCATTATTTTGGACTTATCAGCAAAGCATTCCATCTGCCATTTTTTTTACCCAGTCACTCAATACCATGATATCCTTTGGCAGCTGTTCACAGTCAGTTTGATGACCACAGATCATTTTGTATCGGCCACGATCTTAGTCACCTCATTGTTGACCCTGTCTTCCAAATCATTCATGACTAGGTTGAACAACAGATGTTCCAGAGTAGGTTTGGTGGGATCCTGATATGTCCCACTCCTATTTGTCCCATATAATGTGTTCATACTACTGTAATCCAATACATTTTCTCTATCAATAAAGCAAAATTAAATATTTCACTATAGAATGTATGAACTGTTCATCATCGTTATAATGGTCTTATTTGCAAGTTGCTAGCCTTTGAACTATTCTGCTATTGAACTATTGAGCATTATTCCTGATGGCCTGTTTCTTCCATGTCAAGACCCAGTGTGCTATTTTATTCTCACAGAAAAATTCAGAATCAGAAGATTTTGGACTTCAGATTAAAGCAAGA
This sequence comes from Neopelma chrysocephalum, assembly GCF_003984885.1. Classification (NCBI taxonomy): domain Eukaryota; kingdom Metazoa; phylum Chordata; class Aves; order Passeriformes; family Pipridae; genus Neopelma; species Neopelma chrysocephalum. Next base: position 2,252,977 of record NW_020897696.1, on the reverse strand, counting down.
CAAATTCCTCCTACATGTGGCACCATGTAAAACTTAATGAATATTAGTTGATTTGGGGCAGAAGGTGACAGAGGTATTGGAAAGTAACTTATTGAAAGACTTTCCTATTTGATATTAAAGGAAATAACAGCATTCTGGAGTATCCTATGACTCCAGAAGAAAAATATTATGTCATACGGATATTTCCTGGAGATGAGTTTGGGGCACAGGTGGTCAAGTGTACTGCTCTTCCATTAGACCTATGGATCTTGAATAGGTGGAAATGGAAACCTGCATTTCCTGACCACAAGCAGAGGAGACAAAACCTCTTTAGGCCAGAGCCACTACTGTGTCTCAGCCTTTGGGCTAATTTGTGCTTCTGTTTACTTCTTATACATTGTTCTGGTCTTTAGTATGTATTTGGTGATCTGGTAATACTGTACAAGAACAGTGATCATCCTCCTAATGGGCAGCATCATAATTTAAGCATATTTATATTTGTACTAAAAGACCATAGTCTCAAAAGATAATCTAAAAGATGGTTATGTGATAGATTATCCCTGACAGGATTTAGGAAAATGTCACGTATCAGACATACAGGCCAACAGCATGTAACGGGACTGCTGCCTCTGGCAGCTTAATTCTAGCAGATTTCTAATCATGTGTATTTCAGGATGATAAGAGGTTTGCACAAATTATTTATAGCTTTCTAGGGCTCCTCTAGACCAGAATGAAAGGCACAGTTACTTGTATTCCATATTTGAGGACGTTTTTTACCAGCAATCCAAAAATTTTCTGTGTTAGCCCTTTTAGTCTTCAGAGACCACCAGGCAGATGTGACAGAATTGTTTCCAATGTGAGGTTCTCACAGATTTAACAAATTAGGTGACACTATGTATTTGCCCTTCCCTGCACCAACACCCCCCCCCGCCATCAACACACTGTTTGGCGATCACACTTTAACCAACCAGCACATTTGTACTCATATTATTCTTCTTGCTTTCATATCATATTGACAGAAAATACAGTTCTTGGGATACGTTGGAGTTTTGACTGTGTTTCCTCCAACGTATTGCTAGGAAAAACAAACATACGAGAAAAACTTCCCCACTTCAAACTGGTGCTTCATGCTGACATTTCTTCTAATTTTCTTTGCTTTGTCTCTTGATATCAAACACATACCACATATTCAAAAAAAGGGAGAGGACGAAAGAGGAGAAATCCCATTCTACCTGGAATGTCTGTTTTCAGAGTAGACTCACCTTCTAAGGACAATGGTACAACTCAACAGCTCCTTGCTCTGCCAACATTACAAATGTTTCCAAAAGCTTGACAGGAGAGTGCTAACTTATGTTTCTTTTTTTTTTTCTTTTTTCTTTTCATGCAGCTTCCAGACAAGCTTGGGGTTGCAGAATTGTTTGTAAGCTCTTAGGTCTTGGCCTGCGAACAACCTCTTTGCCCAAACTTGCTAGTGAGCTGAATGGCTTAGCTCTCAAGGAAAAAGATACAAGCCCTCATAGGAGCCCATAGTGTGATTAATTATTGGAAAACCTTTAGACTGGATTCCTTCCATTTTGTGGCTTTCTGATCTGTTGTAGATAGGCTTGATCTTGTCCTTGTGGAAAACAGAGGTCAAAGACTTCTGCTGTCCTTGCTGGCATGTATTGCTTTAGCTGGTGAAACAATATCTGCAATTTGCTCAGAACACAGGATTCACCAGCTAAAGCTACTGGTTGACCATGGTCCTTATCACATTTCTGACAGGAACTGCTAGCAGGTACTTCAGAAACTGATGCAAACAACGTAATGCATCTAGCCAGATGGGAAGTAGCATCCAATAGGAAGGGAGATTATTTTCTAGCAATTGTTTTGATCAACGTGTGCCTTGAAACAAACAATGCAATTGTCTTGTGCTTCAGAATAGTTACATCTATGGTTTTCTCAGAGGAGCTTGATATATTTTCCTGGAAGGAAATTTGTCACATAATCAGAAAGAGAAACAATTCAGAAATGAAGTACAGTATATGGTGAGTTCTTTAAAATTCACTTCAATGATTGATAAGGATTGAGTGGGGGAAAAAAAGAAGTATTCTGAATTAAAAAATCAAAGCTGTTTTTTAATGGGAAAAAAATTCAAAGATATTTTTCATTTTTTCACTGTAGTTTGTGATCAGGAGTTGAGTTTCATCATGTGTTGCCACGTGCTGTTTCACGAACATATCCGAAAGTACTAGACAAGCATGTGATTACTTCTATTGACCTGCATGTCATAGTGCATGAATGGCTGCTCTGTTTGCAATGAGTCTTCAGATCAGGCTTGGGTGCATTATCTAATTGACTGTCTGCTCGTGCCCCTCTCTTTGGGCCCGCTGTACTTGTACTCTCTTTCCCCCACCAGTCCATACCCCTTCCTCAGATCTTTGTTTAGAAGCGTATGAATACGAAGCTGCTCTTTGTCTCATTAACCAAACTGTCTGAGCTTCTTGGCTGGCTTCTTGTTACATGACAGTTTTCATTAGACCATAGGCATTTGGGGACTATAAATACACTAGGTCCTCTGTGGGGCAAATGGGCAACATTTTTAGCTGCCTTTTAATTGGCTCCAAGGAATTGGGACTGGCATTTTGCTTTATTGAACTGACTTTGAAAATGCGTGACCCTTTTTCTAGTCACAGTTTTCACATGCTCAAAAGTACAGGCTTCAGCATCTTCATCAGTCATTTTTCTCAGTCTCATTAGGGCAGGACCACTTGGAAGGGTACAGGATATAATTAAACCTTCGTGTTCAGGCCTCTCTTGCTGAATCTGCTTCCTTGGTATTTTTCTTCAGGTATTACAGCCTGTCTGCCTGCTCCAGTTTGTCCACCTTGTCCTTTACACAGGCCTGTGAAGAGCAGGCACATGGTAACAAATTTCAGCCCCGTTATAGACCTTGGTTTGATTGGAGGGAATGACCTGAGGCAGAGGTTCTTCAGCTTTTTGTTGTGCACAAAGTCATGATTTCAGTGACCAAACATGTCTTTAGGGACAGAAAACTAATGGAGAATGCGAAAGAACTTTTTAGACATCTTTTACTTAACTGGTAAAATTAAATGCCCTTTTACTCATGATTTTATTCATGAATAAAAGTTCCTATAGAAGGGTTATACATTTTATTTGGTCAATATTTCCTAAAATATTGAAATTGCTTATGCTGTTCTAAATACAAATTATACAAAACTACATAAACCTGATGTAACTCATGTTTTTAGACTTTATAGCTACAATAATATTGCTACCCACATGTAATGGAACACCAGGATACATCTTTTGATAAATCAAAGGCAGTAGCCCTGTACCAGTGAAGTAATAAAGCTGCTCTGTTACTAAAGAGGAGGCTTCAGCAGATCTTTGGGGATATTTGCACTGTTTAAAAATCCTCATTCACACAACAAGCGTAGGCACCTGCTACGCCAACCTCCTTGAGTCCCCCGACTTGGAGAGCGCAGGGGAGATGGTGAAGAAGGCACTAAACCATAAAATTTATTTGTAATTCAAGCTGTTTTCAGGCAGAACTGAGAAGCTCAGAACGGGTAATACAGCCCAATTTTGGCATTTTTTCTTAAACAAATGACATATCTGATATTGTTGTCAGTACTCTGCCAGCTCTGTGTAGAGGGGATGCTGTATCAGCACAAAGAACACAATAAACCATACAATAAGACTCAGCAGGCAGAAACATGTTTTAGTGAGTGCAATTTATTCATACAGTCAAGATGCCTCCTTTCTCCAAAAAAATATCAAACCAATACCCCAGACAACAATAACAACAACAACAAATTATTTAAAAAAATAAAAGGAAAAAAGAGGAAGCTATACTAGGCAGAAAGTTGGGCTTTTATTCTCCCTCGCCTTAAGAACTTAAAAATAAGGGAATTCTTCCAGGATACCAAAATTTGAAGTGGACCTGTTTCTCCTCTCACCCTCTTCACACTGGCATGATTGGGAAGCTGTATGTACGTCCTTTTTGAGGGAAGATTGCATCTTCTTTGCCACTACTGTATTGCAAACATTGTACAATGGAAGCATTTAGAGGTCAAGGCTCACTCATGCTAAACTCCTGGATCATGTGAAGTCAGTGACAAAACTTCCACCAATGCTGAATGTCTCAGGATTTTGCTGAGTTTTTACTCAAGCAGAATGTCATTGAAACTCACGATTTGCCAGAGGATAGACTTAGCATGATTCAGAGGTTGTTCCTGGACCAGGAAGGTTGCTACCCCAAGTGTGTAGTTTTCTGCAGCTCTCTTGTGACTATTTTGCACATATGGATGAAATATAACTCTTAGAATACACGTCTGTGCATTTCTCACTTACCTATGAACCCTGTGGGTCAAGTGTTAAGCACCATACAAACTACAGCCATAAATAGAGTGGAAAGTGTTCTTAAGAGAAATACTCTTTCTCCCTTATTCCCAACTGAGTGATTCTAGGAATTGTGGTTTGGTTTTTGTTGTTTTTTTTCAGTTTGGTTTGGTTTGGTTTTTTGTTGGTTTGGTTTGGTTTGGTTTTTTTCCGCCCTGAATAGCTGATAGTTTTCTTGATCGGAATGGAAGGGAACAGCCATTTCACTCCTTTGACCTTATTCTGTGATATGTTCCGCTCAGTGTGCTCACACTGATTTCACTGAAATCGTATAGACATTTCAGCACCCAGACTACATTTAGAAGGAGACTTCTCCATGGATCACCTCCAACATAACATGATGTTGGTAGGATAAAGAGTTCAGATCATAAGCACACATCTGTTTTCCTGTGATATCCCCCACCCCCACCCCTCAGCTTGCTCTGTTCATAAAAGCAAGGTTTATGAATTTGCCTGTTAAAAATATGGTCTGCTTTTCCAATGCTCTAGTTCTACTTTCTGATTCATACGGAAAATATGTTGTGACAGTGCAATATGTACTCAAGGTTATTCTTACTGGTAGTAAAAAGCAGATTATTGCTGAAAACATATGGAATCCTGCACATATGAGCATCTCCTGTTGAACTGGAGGAGGCAAGTGGAAACAAATGCAAGCAAACTTCAGGAGAAGAGTAGCTACAAGTTGTTTCTAAACTGTGCACAGCAAGAAAGAATACCGTTAGGCTAAAGCAGAGAAAAGTTGGAAGGAAAGACAAGATAAAAAGTACATTAGCACGTGTGTTGTCTTGGAGGTGGTATCCTGACTCAGTTACAGGTACATTATATCCTGAAAGATTCAAGACTGTGTGGCATGGAAGAGCCTGTGTCACACCCAATAACAAATTGATGAATTAGGAAATGGAAACAGATTCAAAGTGTTATACTTAGTTCAGGGAATACATGTGTGAGGTAAAACTCCAGCCTGGCAAACAGAACAAAGTAGGCAACCAACTACTGATCTTTTTTTTTTTTTTTTATCATGTAACATATCCCTGGTTTCACCAGATGCCAAGGTGGGGGAAGATGCCTTGTGGGGAATGGCATTGCACAGACACCCCATGGCTCTTTCTAGAATTTTTCTGAGATGCATGCCATTTAGGGTCCTTTTTGGTTTATAAATAGAATATGAGATGACAACCATCTCGAGGCAGTGAAGAAGGGCTGTCAGTTACACTGAAAATTTAGTTGTTTTGAGAACTATAAGAGAGAAGATGCAAATGGTAGTTCTAAGAGTCTGGGGGACCCTGAACAAAAAGAAACACTTATTTGGTGAGTGATTTCTTTCCCTTCAGCAAAGATGTTGAAGATCCCTTTTTAGCAGTCCTCTGTAGAAGGTGTATGATCATCCTGCAGCTGGGTTGCTACCAAATGATCATAAAAAACCATGTGTCCTGTAAACGAGGGGTACTGCCTGAAGTGAGAGTCTGAGAGTCTCTCCTGATGCTTTTAGCACTTTTAGAAATTGCAGATGAGTGCGAAGCCAGCAATGTTCAGATTTCCTTTGTTATCTTCGCTACTTTAAGTGAGAACTAGCAAAGTGTCTTGAACCCAGAGTTATTTACAAGGCTGAGCCAGAGTTTATCTAACGGCTGCAGGACAGGTCATTCCCAGCAATGGAACGACCAACAATGGAAGCTAGGGTACCAGTACCTGTACCTGGTATTCCTACAAATTTTTCAGGTGACTCCAGCAGGAATACTTCATGCCTGAGACAAAATCCACAGAATCCAGTTACTATGTTCTTGTCAATGGGCTCAGGATAGGTCATTTTGTGTCTGAATACCCTATGCAAGAGCACATGAGTTGCCAAAAAAGACATGGTGAGTGCTGGGGCTGTAACCTTCATGTCTGTGGAGGTTTTGTAATGGACCTTGCGGGAACCCTTGCTAAACTCTCAAGACAGTGGCCCTAAGGCAAGCTGCCCTACTGAGCCTTTATTTGAAACAAGGCTAGTGCTACTTTTTCTACCCGTCTGGACATGGGGATGCATCCATTAAAGTGTGTGTGGTGCTCTGCTTCTGAGACATGGGGAACAACAGAGAAGTTAATAAATAAACACAATTAAAAGCCAAATCAGGTCTCTCATGAATGCATTGTTTTCTCTCTTTGCTCAAATTCTTTACATTCCAAAATCCTGTTGGAAACTGTGAGGCAAATGCACAATAAATGCTGTGAGCTGCTTTTTGGGCCATGCTTTTTCCATTTCTATGGCTATTTGAAAAGTGTATGAATGCAAAGCACTTTTAAACACTAAAAATCAATACAGAAGAAACAATAGAAGCACATTTATTCTTGTTTCATTCAATGTCAGTGTTGCTGAGTTTTGCCTGACCAGATGTTACAGAGTTTCAAATCTGTTCAACCATAGCTGTTAACAAAACTGTCCTTCTTTCACCAAAATTGAAAAAGATACATATTTATTTTAGAAGATGTCTTTGGGTTTTTTAAATATAAATGAAACAAAGATGCAATTTATCCATTTCTAGCGCTAATACTCATGATCTCTGAAAGTAACAGTGACGAGGCTTTGCGTGTGTGCTGTTTGCACACTATTTCCACAATTATTTACAGTACTGAATGCCCAGTGTCCAGTTTCAACTCAGTGTTACTGCTCCTGCCACTTCAGTGTTTGGAGGGTTTTTCTTTAATTTTTTCTTCCTTTCTTTTTCTTTTTTTTTTCTTAAAGAACACATGTTCAAAATAAGTAACGATTTTTCAGACAGAGGCTGGAAAAGCTTAAGCCTTTCCTCTCTGTGTGGTAATTTCCCTTCTCTTTCTTTTCCCGGACAGAACTGACAAGCAGGCATTGTCCCTCCAGTGAGCTCTGCAGTATTACTTTGACCCTAACCCATCAATCTGCCTCAATTGGATAATGATCTGTAATCACTTTCTTTCAGGGGAGTCTATAAATTTGCCAAGGCTCCATTCTTCTCTGAAGGCCTCCTTATGTTCACTCCCATTTTTGCAAATGCTCTCTCTTTTACAGCACTAAATAGCCATGCACATGGCCCTTTCTGTTCAGAGGCACCAGGCTGTTGATTTTCCATGGCTCTGCTCTCCAAAAGGAGGCAAAGCTCTGCATGCCAGGACTCGGCAGGGTGCAGGACGAAGCCACACCACTTCAAGAGCAGCCGCTTTTCTCATTAAGACTGACCCATCATTAGGCTGCTTTGTGCTGGCCCTTGTAATCGATGAGAGGAGTGTGTAGTGTGAAAAAGCTAATAAAGATGAGCATGAGGTGGTAGAGAAGGGGCTTAGGGGAGCAAAGACACTAACCCCTATTAACAGAGAAACCCTCCTTCCCCAAAGCTTAGCCACATGAGTGAGGGGTAAAGCTCAGGATAGCTGGCAGGGTGCAGACTCCTCTCAGTCATTTCTTTGATTGTCTTGCACTTAATTCCCTGAGCATTCTTGTTCTGTCCTCTTTATTGGTCCTAAGAATTAGGACAAGCATGAAAGAAAGCTCATAGTCTCCTTCCTCAGCCTTCTTCCTTCTTCTGATTAAAGAAGATCAAAGGCTGAAGAACATCCAACTCAACTTGTGTGCAGCACAAGAGAAAGTTGACATGTGTGTACAGAGTACTAGAGGCTTTTTTTTCCATATCCTCACAAGAGTTTCTGAGGTGCTGTGAACATCACAGAAAAGGTCAGAAAAGGTGAAAGATAATAAAGTTTGCTAATATGTCTGGGCAAGCACCAAGTGTGTACTTGCTCGGTGTCACGTTGGATACACTCTGCAAGTGCTGTAGAGAACAGAGGGAACAAAAAAGAAAATAATTATTCTCTAAAAAACGTGCAGTGAGGAGGGAGCATTGGTCATGGGAGAGTGCCAAGATGATATTCTCTCTGCCTGTACCAGAGAGACAGCAACACATCTCTAGAAGTACTGTACATATGGACATCACACCAGAAATAAGCAGCAGGAATCTGCAGCTATGACAGTGTGCCTTAGCGAAATGAAAAGATCCTCTTGCTTGGGGGAGGAGGAACAGTGCCTGTAACATTGTGTACACTGGTGAGAAAACATATGTAGAGTGAGGTTGCAAAAGGATAGTGTCAGATGTTGTACAAATGTGGGAGAGCTCAGTAAGGGACAATTTCTCCCTTCTGAACAGGTGGCCTGCAGAGCTCTTACCACTCTTCAGAGCAGTGCTGTCCATGCCTTTACATATACTCTGATTTGCTTTGTGTGCCTCACGGACAGGAAACACAGTCAACACCTCTTCCCTCCGCTGTGTGCTTCCCTTCCCACTTCTCCCAAGGGCAAAGTAGAGAAAGGGCAAAGTATGTTACTCATCCCCACAGATGTGTGTGAGATGTGAGTGCATTTGTGGCTGGCTTTTGTGTGAAAAATGGTACATAGAGTTGACTGCTTGCACTCTCTGTGAAAACTGTTGCTCAAATAAGTCTTTGATGACCTGCTCAGAAGTTTTTAATATTAAATATAGGTTTTATTTTCTCTGATATATCCAAAATTACATGGACAAGATTTTAACCTTGTAAATTAATGGTTTTATGCAATAAAGTTCTGTCCATAATCTCATCTTCCTTGTCACTACAGAAAGTCTCAGAAAGGCTCAAAATAGAAGTGAGTTGTTAAACCTACTCATGTGCCTAATCAGCACATTGCTGATACTAGTGAATTCCACTGCTAATTTTTGTTTATGGGCATCATTCTTGTGTAGTGAGTTGAAGCCTCTGTCTTCCACTAAACACCTTCATCCCAGCCATCATGCACTCTTTGGTCCTTTACTCCAGCTGAGTGCTACAAATACAGTCTCTATGCCAATGCCAGAATTTTAGAATTGCTGTGAACAATCTGTGTCCAACTGTAGTTGAGAAATATGTGGGATTTGTGGTTTCTGTTTGCTGAGACATTTTTTTCTTCTGTTCTTTGAAAGAAGCAAATTCTAAGAGAATTGCATAACAGAAGTACCCACTTCAACACAAAAGCTGCTTGGTGCAGTATCTTCTGCTGACATTCTGCCTCAGCTGTGCCATTCAATGCATTTCACACAGGATTTTGTGTTGCTGTCAAAGAGAAGCTGCACAGATTTACTTGATTTGAAACAGGGATGCCTGCACAGTTGTTATGGGCAATCTGAATGAATATGTGTTGGCATTTGCCTTATTTTCATTCTCCTCAAGATTCCAAATGATAACCATCTTGAAGGTAATTTGTTTTCATTGCATTAAAAATTCCATTGGAAAGTTGCTTTTCATTGTAGCTTGTTAAATACTTAATTGATATCATGTAATAAAAAGAATCAAAAACCCCTCTGGTCCCTCTCAGGAGCTCAAGTTAGCTACAGTGGAGCCAGCTCTGTTGCCATTTCCAAGTTCTTCCGTAGTGATCTAGCAATTCATCAGTGTCAAAGACACATGGGAACTCTCATGTTTGTAAAAGCCTGCAAGGGATCCATGTCCTACATTTCAACAAAAATCACAAAATCACATTTCAAGGTGGTCAAGGTTAGGGAAACATCAGGCGCGTAATTGGTAGCCGTTTTCTGAAGTGGATGGTAAAACATGGAGAAACAGACAGAAGCAAGAGATTAGCAGCTTCAACAGAAAGGTGACTGCTCCTTTGAAGGACCTACAAAATTGGAAGTGAAACATATTGTGAGGATGCCAAAAGCATTTGGCCACTGAAGGAGGAGGAGTGGTATGAGAACCTAAGCAGGCTAATATGTTGATACATACATCTCACAGAAATCACAGCAGAAAAGTCACGGAGGGACCAGTGAAGATCTCTTTGCTTTATCTTCACTGACCTATGTCATGGTGAAGACTTTCCTCCACTCTCTCTCTCTCCGTGTTCCCACCTAATTCTTTATGTTCTTATCAGAAGTTGCAAAAAGGCTATTGATGTGTAAACTTGAGTCTGCCTCATGCCTCACCATCAATGTGTAAGGGCAGATGTAATCTAGACTGTGAAGAACAGCACCATAAAGTATGAGATTCCTTGTTACCATGCATAATATTTTATAGATAATTGCCTCGGTCTCCCACCAGTCAAGATGGGGCAGCATGAGAGTAAACACACACATTCAGTGTATTCAGTATTGTCCTTTAGAATTACTGAGATTTTGGTATACTACTGTAGGTGATCTGATATGTATATGTGTCAAAGTTGTAGCCTCTAACCGCAGGCCCGGCCTGGAAGCGGGCATCCGACACAGCCTGGCATGAAGGACCACCGCCTCCCTAAGATCTTGCTTTATGGTGAACTTGCCACCAGCTGCTGCAAGAGAGGAGCCCCGAAGAGAAGATACAAGGACTCCCTGAAACAACATCTCAGCCTTGGCCATATTGATCAACATAACTGGTCTACTCTGGCCTCCAATCGGGAGGTCTGAAGACACACCATCTATAACGCTGCTGATGCTTTTGAGAAAGCACGCAGGAGAAAAGACAACGCAGAAAGAATCGTGTCTTGCAGAATATACCACCTAAGGAATCCTTCTGCTGTGCCTTTTGCAGCTGGATGTGCCTATCTCGTATTGGCCTTTTTAGCCACCAGTGCGCTTGTAACAAACGTGGGTAGAGTCCTTCCCAAATCTTCGTTCGTGAAGCCTAGCCATGATGATGATGAGCCTCTAACACGGTTCCTACAATTCTTCTTGCTCCTGACTTCACAGGAGATAGTCTACATTATCTCAGGCAGTTTTGGGTAGGATGTCCAGAATCACATTGATATATTGTTTTCTAATTTACTGATAAAATTGGATTGGTTTTCCAGAGGATGATAGTTAAAGGATGAGAAGTGTTGACTGTTTAGAGAACATTTGGGACAGAACTTTTAAACTTGAAGTTATTTTATTTGTTGCCCCATCCTTAATACTTAAAAAACATGGCAGAAATGCTATCTGGTAGCACAGCTACACATGTTGTCTTCTTTCAGGACACAAAACACAGAACGTACATGATATCCTTTTGTATTCAAAGTAAAGACAGTAATGAGAAAATTCTTCCTTCTGATCCCTCAGTGTGATCTATGCACTGAGTTTGTATCAATTCCTTCCCCAAAATTTTAGTTGCCAATTTGCTGATTATCTCACTGGAACACTGAATCTTTCCAATTTATCTATTGCTTCCTTCATGTTGCAAAAGTAAAAATACTGAGAATGTGCTAAGCACTCAAGTGCTAAGATAAATTTTAAATGCCCATCCACTGATTAAGTTGAATAATTGCTGGTGTATTCTGTCTACAGTGGTGTCATAGTTAAAATAGCAAACATTTCCTTGCATTGTGAAAAATGATTTTCAGATTAACTTCATAAGGAATGGCTTTGTGTAATATAGGGTATCCACTGATATTAACTGCAATCTTCCTGATTTTCTGAATTCCTAATATGTTATTGCAAACCTGTTTTCTGTTTGTAGCCATTTGTTTTTGCATTTTGCTCATACTTGAAGTGGGTGTGTGTGTAGTGTACTCTTCTTACTCAGGATTTTTACTTGTATTTGTTGCTGAAGACAAATCTCTCCCTGAAGACGTCAGGCCTTATACATGTGTTTAAGGAAATGCATATTCCTCTTTACACTATATAAATGTCACCTGTTTGTCACTGTGTGATTTTTAAAATGCTTTTTATCATTTTAATACAGTTCTAATTCTAACACAAATTTTCAGTTTATGCTAATACATCTATTAATAGAAAAAATCTTAGCAACTCATGAGTTTTTACTTGAATCTAGTGTCATTGGTTACAAAGGGTCAAAGATGCCCAGAGTCTAGGGATGCTGTCTTGTACCTATGTCTGAGAATAAATTATTGAAGGTGATTTTTTCTTCTTCCTAAAGTTTTCTTCTCCTGGTCTGATAATCTCAGTTAATAAAATGCTGTGTTCTGAAGTCTACCCAATTCCCACCAGGAGTTGCATGATGCTGTTTTCTTTTTAACTGACTAATTATTATTATTGTAGACATGTTATTTACTCCAAAGGGGTTTGGGGATAATTGATTAGGTTGCACCATGTCATGAAAGAACAGATGGCAGACTAGTCTTTCAGCTCATCCACAGCATAAAAGAATGCTAAGAAAATTAAAATTGAGGGGGGAAAAAAAAGAAAAAACAAGAAGTGAAGAAAAAGAAGGTGAATAGGAGGGGGAGAGGAATGAACTAAGCTGTGCTTGCAACACAAAAAACTTCTTGTAGTGGGTGGTCCTTTGGGAAGGTAATCGGAGATCTGCAATATGTCCACTACAATCAACAAAAGGGTACAATACTTCTCTGAGGGGAATTGGGTAAGGAAGAACTTGTTTAAATAAAATTGCAGGGTTGTAAGAATGTTAAACCAATTCTCTAATGTTCTGTGCATTGTCTGGGGAATTTTGGCTTTGCATCATTTGCTGCACGAAAGTACTGAAAAATATTCTATTAGAAGTGTTTTGGAATGTGTTAACACATATTTTAGCTTTGGAAACCCTGACTGTGTTTAATGACAGCTAAAAATACCATTAGAAAACTGCACTCCCCTGTGTTCTCTCCCTGCAGCCTCTCCCAAATTCTACATTCTTCCTCACCTAGAAGAATTTTTTATCTTAATGCAAAGGCAGTTTAGTTTGCTGTTATTATGATTGTTTGGCACCTGCATTTTTGTGTGTGTGTTAATTATTAGTGATAAATTACCATAGATAAAACTGTATGTGGGTTATTTACATATATTACATATCAAGGAATGTAAAGTCTTGGACTCATCTCTCTTTAGCATTTGTATTTATGTGTGTGAAAAGGGAGAAAACTGTAAGAAAATGGCAAGAAAAGAAACACTCACTGTCAGTCCCAGAGTGCACCAAAAATATCAATTATACCTCCAAAGATCCCAAAAGGAGAGGTCCAGAAGAAAGCAAGTAATTTCTATGCAAAGGTTATCCTTTCTAGACCTGGTTCTCCTTTATGTATTAGATGGTATTTATGCCTTTGCAAAGTATCATTAAGTGATGGCAAATTGAAAAGACAAGACCTCAGCCCCACCCTCCCTGTCGTGAAAAACAGGGAGCATCTCTTTCCCAGTCAATAGTCTCTGATGAGATCTCTCCCAGCAGGACTCTCCTCTCCCTCAGTTTAGTCCATTTTCTTCCTCTCAGCATCCTATCAGTCTTGAAAGGATCTGCTATGCTGCTCCGACAGACCAGCAGGGAGGAAGACTCATCTCACTATCCTCTTTCTCTTGTCTCTAAGTAATCATGTGTGAGGAAAGGAGAAAACTGCACTATTACAGGAGTTTCTTGTTAAGCAGCACTACAAGCTTAGAGATGAGAACTCCCATTGTGTACCATGAACCTAGTGTTTTAGGTGCTGAACAAATAAGTTTCTTGCTACTAAAATCTTACAATCCTGGAAGGGAAGGAGGTCACAGGGATTTGTCATTAAGCACAGACAGGGATATGATTATACCTTTTCAACTTCAGAGTTTCCTCTTGTCTTGCAGTGTATCATGTCTCAGCCAAATGACTTTCCTTCCCTCAAATGTACAATTGTGCTTTCATTTAAGTAATTCCAGTAGAAACTACTGGTTATATTTTACTTCCATGAGGTAATCTTCTCTCACTCATGACTGTGCACTGGCAAAGTCCTGCTTCTGATTTTTCTAGGTGTGTTGGGCTTTCCACACATCTGGAAACAGTCATTATCCCAGTGAGTGGCTTCTCTGCTGTCTGCACACATTCCCTGGAGTTGAGCAGCTCCAAAAAGATCTGTCCCCATCACCTTCACAAACCTTTTCTTTTCTAAGGAAAGAAATGACTAGTGTTTGAATGCTGTATAAGTGAAGCCTTCGCTTTATAAAAAATTGTCAGTGAGGATTAGTTCTTATTGGATCGCGAGTGAAGGATTAATTACACTGACCACAGATGGGCACAGTGCAAAGAATATCAGTAAACTCCCCACGCAGCTCCCAGAAAGTACTTTAATTATGGCCTGCATAAATTTCTATTCCAGTTTTTTGACTCCCTTAAGCAGAGACTACCAACTGTCCTAAATTGCTTAGCGGTTTGTTGAGGTGGAAATGTATCCTCTGTGGACTAAACTCATTACTAGGAGGTTTATTAGCGAGAAGGTAGTCTAAGTCCATTAATAAATGAGGAGTGAGGCAAAATCAATTATGATTTTAATATGACTGAATCACTAAGCTGCTTTTTTTTTGAATCTATGATTTAAAGTGAAATAAAAGGATATGGGTGATTAAGAAACAATGATGATCATAGTTGGTACGGTTATTGATAAATGCAGGTAAGTAAATACCTGTAAAAATTAAATGCACAAATCAGCAGTTCCCTCATCTTAAGGAAATTCGTGAACATATGGAATCACTAGGAAGTAGTTTTGAAAGCTAAACCAACCACTGGGCCTTGGAATAAAAGAGAGGATATAAAGTTTAGATTATAAAGTGCGGGGGAAGTGAGCAGGTCATTTTCCTTGTAGTAAATATGATCTGCCTGTCCAGTAAAATGATGAAGCTATTAGGACAGAAAATCTGAAAACCAGTAGCAAAGAGGTATACTACATAAGTAGCAAGTACCTATTCCAAAGTGGGCCACAGCAACTTGTGTACTGTGGCTGTTCTCAGCTGCATGGCAGAAAGGGCAGACGAAAGGAAGAGGACAGAGGTGATATTTCTGATTGTTAAGAAAACATTAGGATGTGTGCTTCACAATATTGCCTTTGGAAAACAATGGCAAGTGGTAGGGATGGGACACTGTTACATGGGTTGAAAATGGCTAAAAGTTTCTAAAGTGAAAGTGGGGATGAATGACAACAGGTTTTTCACATGGGGAGTTTCAGTTTTTGCAGGAATTGTCACAGGCCTAGTTTTCTACAGCATCTTTTTTAGCAATCTGGAAGATTGCTAAACGTGAATAACATGTGAATAAAATTTAGAAAAGATAGGAGGTGGAGAAGACCCAATAATAACAATATTTCAACTATTTCAAGTATGTTGAGGGTCTGGAGATATTAATGTGGCAAAGAGAAAATGAGTAGTCTAAGGACTACTGATGTACTGAAATGAAAGGGAGCTACAGCATGGAAGCATGCAACTGGCCACTTGGCAATGCTTACTCAGCAAAGCACACTACTACTTCTGGAACAAAAACCAAACCAAAATGTAACAAAAGTCAGATGGGAACTAACAGCTGAGATGGGAGTACAGTGTGGCTACAAGTTGCCTAAGCATTGAGGGCACATGATGGAGCTATCTAGCTGTGCAGGCTCAAGGCTTAGCTACAGATACACTCTGCTCAGATATTTAAGAAAAAAACAAAACAAAAACCAAGCCCATGGCTGAGATAGAGATGTTGAGTAGATGAAAGGGACTTAAACACCACCAAGAAACCCAACTGCCCTGTTTCAGCTGTGTCCTACTCCATTATCATATATATATATATGATGATTTCTTCCTGCTGAGTCTTTGTAAGCCTGTGTTTGCTGTTTCCGGTTGTTGCTGAGTGAAAATTCATTGATGTATTTTTGTACCTGCTAAATGTCATAGTGGAATATGAGATGTCAGGTTTTTTATTATTATTTTTATTTTTTAATGCTTCAAGTCATTGAGAGTTTTGTACAGAGAAGAACTTTCTTTTTTTTATGGACTTTGAGTATTTTCTGTGCACCCTTTTTCAAACTGATTTTCACTCACACTCTCCAGTAGTTGAAGATTGCCAGTATGATTAATGGAATCATACATTTCCACTATCAAGCAGATAACTATAATTTAATATATTCTATCTATGCAGTGGTTGGATTCCTGGGCTGGTCTGGAGAACAGACTTGACTAAAGAGAGGATTTGATCCACTAGTCACATATACCAAGAATAAGGCTCCCATTATATTCAGTCAATAGGGGTCAGTCTTGGAAAATTTTGCTTGACTTGAAGAATAGTCATCTAGGGAAATTTTATTGATATCAGGAAGATCATTTTGAATAATTCTTTAAAAAGCAATGTGTCTTTGATTTTCATCACTTCTTGTTAGAAGACCAATTCTTTATTAGAAGGTCTTATTGAATTTTAGGGTAAGATTTTGCCTTTTAGATCTTTCAAATGATGGAATTTGGATTGCTGACATTCTTGATAGCTTTATAAGGAAATGTGAACAGCTGTAATTAATGGGATGACATGCTATATTAATTTTCTCTACCTTAAATATTAGAAGTACATTTTCTTTGTACTGGCTGAATGATTTAATTGTACTGGCTGAAATGTTTATGTTCTTACCATAGCCTCTTGATAATAATTTAGTTTGAAATATTACTTCCTGGAACAAATTCTACTAAAGAAAAAGGTAGCATAAAAATTTTCTAAAAGTATATGTAACATTAATGGCTAAACAGAATGTATTTAAAAAGCTCTGTTACTGGTTTAGCAATAAAAAGTGTTGAACTCTTTTGGCTTAAGTTTTGTAACCTCAGTCTTCTCATATGACAGAACTTGTTACAGCTATCAGCTGATTGCTCTTCATGTCCATAAACTTAGTCTCTATGGAGAGATAAAAATGTCTGGGAGTTTTATACTGATTTTTACCATCAACCAATTGGATTCTGAAAAACATAAAACTGAATTAATTTCTGGGATAAGGGGCTAGCTTCTCTGAATACCAAGTTAAAACCATTGGGGATCTGCCCCTGCAAGTGTGGAAATAAACTAACAATAAATCAAAAGTCATGCGAAGTAAGACTGGAAAATTTCGTCGAGGTTTAAAAAATATATTGGTGTCAACAGTCTTGGAGATGATGACTGAAAAGAGACATTTTAATTAAGCAGGTTTGAATAGGCCAAACTTGTTGAAAGCCTGTGAGTCTGAAATGTGGCTTAGAGCTATGCACATCTTTTTGAGATTTCAATGCAAGCATCTCTTCCAGCAAAAGACCATCAAGCACGCTTACACTGAGTGGTTGTCACCCAATGTCACCCAAATAAAGTAGTGGAACACAATGAAGTCACATCTCATTCTCTGACAAAAGCTCATTAATAAAGTGCCTCAACATAGCACCCAAAATTGTCTAGGCTAGGGAGCACTGTGCTGTACCCAGCCAGCAGGGTATCAACATCTACCAGGAGCCACATTTGGTTTGGTCTGTCATTAAAGACTCCAGCTGACTCTGCTGACCTCCAGTTCACCTTCTGATGGTACCAATACCTGCTTCACAACCAGATGCTAAATGTTCTTGGCCTGTTTCCTGTATGCTGTTGTAAAAGCAGAAGAGGTTGTGTGGCCTGTCCTTTGGGAAGGGTTCTCCCACTTTTGCCTCTGATGTAAATGTGGAATGACCTCTGGTTTTGGTCTCTTTTCTTTTTAAATGATGTTTGCCATTTCTAGATGGGCTTTGATGTAGCATCTACTTTTTTCACAAGTACAGTTTTCTTTGATGTAATCTCTCCCCAGCTAGTGAAACTTTCATCTTTTCACATATTTCTGTTTGAGTTATTTTTAACCACCTTTAGAAATGACACAATACCTTACAAGCTTGACCAGTCCCATGACTGTGCAGTATCAGCAGGATAATAAAATAGAATCCTTCCTAAATCTTCGTTCGCAAAGCCTAGGCATGATGAAAATAGAATCAGAGAATCACAGAATAGTTTGGGCTGGAAGGGACCTTTAAAGGTCATCCAGTCCAATCCCCCTGCAATGAGCAGGGACATCTTCAACTAGACCAGGTTGCTCAGAGACCTGCCCAATCTAACCTTGAATATTTCTAGGTATGGGGCATCCACAACTTCCCTAGGCAACCTCTTCCAGTGTTTTACCACTCCCATTATAAAACTTCTTTATATGTAATCTAAATGGATTCTTATTTATTTAAAACCATTGCCTCTTGTTCTATCACAACATGTCTCACTAAAGCTTGACTTTCTTATAGGCGTCCTTTAAGTACTGGAAGGCTGCTCCAAGGTCTCCCTGGAGCCTTCTCTTCTCCAAGGTGAACAGCCCAAACTCTCCCAGCCTGTTTCCATAGAAAAGGCACTCCAGCCCTCTGATTATTTTTTTGACTCTCCTCTGGACTCACTTCAACAGGTCTATGAACTTAGGACTCCAGGTTGGGTTTCATGATGATGCAAACATATGAACACATCAAGGTATCAGTTGCCAAATAAATTGCTTCAACTGAAGAGATGCATGTACTTGGGTTGTCCAGCCATGACACACCAAGACGCATGGAGAATAGCTTAAGCTAAATAATTGTGGCTAGTAGGAGCAACATATGTGTATGTGGACAGCTGACTACACTGACCAGCCTATTAGTGTGATTTCTGTACAACTTAATCATGGGCTACAATCAGACATGTAGAGGTACTGTCAGAAACAGGGATGAAAATCAAAGACAGCTGTAAATCAGCACTGACCTTTTAGCATATAGTGAAGGCTTGGGCTCAGACCATCCAGCCCACAGGTGCTAGCTGAGGTGATTGCTTGCTTTCCAGCCTGAGGCTGCTGTCCTCCCGGTGAAGGCATTTCCAGGCCTCAGCATCAGTTCCTAGTCTAATATTTTCACACCAGCCCACCACTACGTGTCAGTTCAAAGTGATCCGTGTGTGCTGGTACACAGCCTGCTCTTTCTTGTGTTCATGTGTTTCCATATACTTTCCATAGAGATGTGACATTGCAGCAGGGAAGAGAGTTGGGGGTGGGAATCTTGTTAAAGTAGGGCTGAACAAACTTCTCCACACTCAAACATGCTCTTGTTTCTTTTTCAAAAGATGTGTAGAAATAAATGTGACTAACCATATAATTAGATAAAGAAAACTGAAAGACATTTAAATCAATTAATTAAAAAAACAGAAGCCTGGAGGTCTAAACCATTCACTTTCTGCCCCAAAAGCACTTGGCAGAATCCAAGTAGCCATGATGACACGGACTGTCTGGAAAACTGCAACCCCACCTCCACCTGAAAACTTGGTACTTGCTTTTGTTTTGTTTTGTGGTGGGTTTTTTTTCCTGAATTGAAGTACATTTGAGAGCTTGTTTGTGCTTTCCATGTATTTCTTTCTTGACTGTCATATAGGCAACTGATTATGCCACTGCTTACAAGGTAGTGGAGGAGATGATGGTGATGAAAGAAGCTGGAGTAGAAGCTGGAAGGGACAAGGAAAGGTGTTATGAGGACAAGTGTGATTAACTGTCCTGTTGCCTGCCATCAGCAAGTGAGCAGAGAGACCATCCTATCTTATTCATAAGTCAAGAGTAATCTGAGCACATGGCATAGGCTTTCTGCACAAAGTGTAATGAAGAGGGACTTGTGATCTAACACCAGCCCTGGGACATGAAGAATGCATCTTCACTTAAGTTACAACCTGTATAACCTGGGGAAAAAGAATCGTAATTTTAAAGGTTGGAGCTGGCAGCTGCAGAAAGATTGGTTTATTTATTTTCTTATTTTATTTTTGAAAGAAGATTTCCTATTTAAAGAAATGAGTGTTGTATCTTAAACAGCATATACATAAAGCTTGAAAGTATTAAGTGAAGCTATTTATTGTTTTCAGATACATATTTTCTGATCACCACTGTGATTTATTATCAGTGTTGCTTCTGCACTCTTGTCATGGTTTAAGCCCAGCCAGCAACCAAGTATCACACAGCCACTTGCTTACTTCCCCACCAGTGGGATCAGGGAAGGGTAAAAGTTAGAAAACTCATAGGTTGAGATAAAGACAGTTTAATAGGGAAAGCAAAAGCTGTGCACACAAGCAAAGCAAAACAAGGAATTAATTCACTGCTTCTCATGGACATGCAGGTGTTCAGCCATCTCCAGGAGAGCAGGGGCCCATCACACATAATGGTTACTTGGGAAGACAAATGTCATCATTCTAAAAGTCTCCCTTTCTCCTTTCTTCCCCCCAGCTTTATATACTGAGCATAATGTCATACAGTAGGCAATATTCAAATTTCCTTTGATCAGTTGGGATCACATGTCCCATGTGTCTCCTCCCAGATTCCCATGCACCCCCAACTCCCTCACCAATGTGGCAGTATGGAAAGCAAAAAAGACCTTGGCTCTGTATAAGCACTGCTTGTCAATAAGGAAAACATCTCTATATTACCAACCCTGTGTTCAGCACAGGTCCAAACCACAGCCCAATACTAGCCACTGTGAAGAAAATTAAGGGCCCAAACCATCACAACTCTTTACCAATTTTGCCCTGAAAAAGGATGTAGTCTGGGGCAATTTGCAAAAGGGAGAGTGGACACTGTGATCCCACAGGATGGAATATATCAGAGCTTCATGGTTTAAAGTCTTTACCTATTTATATTTTAGTCATTCCTCTTAGCCCTTCATTTAAATTTTACCTCTTTCTCTTTCAGTAGATCAGAGTTTTGTGCTCTTGTGAAAAACTTCTCTGCAAAAAGTACTCAACCTAATAGTTCCCATGCTTCTTTCCTGGGTGTCCCAAAGTCATTTTGGTTTTCTGGCACAGATGCTTATAGTAAGTGAAGCTTAAGCTCTGTATTTGTGGGTGCAATTCCAGCTATACTGATGTTAGTTCTCTCGTCTCTATATTCTGGAGATGAGATTCGTATCCAGTGGAAAATGTTGTGTGCTGGCTGAGCTCACTCTAACTGCTGTGTAGCTTCTCCTGAAATCAGCTATTGGTGATATGAAGGCCATCAGAATCCTGGTTAGGACTCTGATGCAGAGATCACTGAAATCCATGGAAAAGATCCCAGTGACTTCACAGGTTTTGGCTCAAAGCTTGCGTCTGAAAAGGCTGAGAGACTCTGGGCTTTATCCTCCTCCTCTCGTTAATTAGACAAAGCACTGTTGTCATCAATGAACTTGTAGTGGTGTATACGGATGATGGATTAGGTAATACACTCTTTTTTTTTTATTCTTAACACGTGACACAGGCATAAAAACATCATGGTAAACTGATAGAAAAGCCAGTTTTATAGAACATAGGAAAACAATATTTTTGGGAAGTAGCAAACTGGAAACCACAAAAGGAAGAAAGACAGTATATTTGTCCAAAGTTGCAACATCTGGAAGATCATAATAAAGTAAGACTTCAGTTGCACATCTCATGTGGACTACATTTATTGCCTAACTATTTTATTGTAGATTAAATTTTGCATGATTCTCAGGCCATGAAATATCATGGACAGTAAAAGAAAAAGTAAAATGATTTTCCTGATGACATTATCTGAAGGCTTCAGAATTTTACAAACCAAATCTTTTCTAGGTTTGGACCAAAAAATGGGTTCTGAGGGAAATCCTGCCTCAAATGAAGTTAACAAATTTTCAAGATATGGGTAGTAGCTTGAACAGATCAAAACAACCAAAGGATTGGATTTGATTCATAGTGCAAAACAGCACCCAAGTCTGTCCTTCTTTCAGCATTTTTTTAGAACACTTAAAGGCTGAAGAGAATGACCTGATGAGCTTGTGTATGACAGAGAATACAGTGATGGAGATTTTTGTGAGTGGGACATATTTTCTTGGCCTCCATCCTCTAGATGAGCTAGTGAAGCTGAGACTAGAGGAGAAGAGGTAATGCAAAGAGCAAAACCATTCCTACAATTGATAGGATATAATTTTTATTCAGACTCCAATATTCTTTGAAGTTGTCCTAAACTATTGCATAGCATATGGAAATCAGTGTGCTCATCATGGAGGAACAATTCTTCTTGAGACAAAAACACAGCTGCTATTGAATGGAGCATGACCTTTCAAAAATTGCTGGAATCTTTTGTACATTTTCTCAGACACCAGTCACTTAATTAACCTCTCTGGTAACTAAGATGAGGTCAATGGAATTGTTATCTAAAGGATAAATTTCCATGATATTTTTTCCAGGTATTGAACAAGCATTCATGATTTTTTAGAGAGGAC
This sequence comes from Neopelma chrysocephalum, assembly GCF_003984885.1. Lineage (NCBI taxonomy): Eukaryota > Metazoa > Chordata > Aves > Passeriformes > Pipridae > Neopelma > Neopelma chrysocephalum. Next base: position 2,230,724 of record NW_020897696.1, on the reverse strand, counting down.
CCAACAAATTAATTAGCAATAATTTGAACGTACTAGAAAAGAAAGAAAAATAGAGAGAATAAAAGCCTTGTTGAGTATTTATTATTTTATTGCCCATAATTACCTTATATATATTGATTTACATAGTGCATCGTGCATATATGGATACACATATGTACATATTTATGCAAATATATACATGTGGGACAACAGTATGTTTTTAATGAAAAATCAAAACCAAATATTTGATAAAAACAAATGCAGGTCCTAAGACATAGTAATACTGGGAGCTACAGAAAGTCTTGTTGGATGAAAAAGGAGAAGCAACATGTTCAGTGTTTTAGCCAATTGCCTTTACAAAAGCACATGCCCAGGTCAGGTGTGTGATGAATACGTCAGAAACCTGATTTGTCCATTTATTCAGCTTTCTGTTTTGTCTCTGCAAAGGAGATGACAGAGATTTCACATCTTGTACTATCTAGACACCTTCTGAAATTCAGTCTTAAATTTGGTAGATATCTTTCCTGAATTTAGGGCCTTGGACAACCCCTTGTCTTCTGTGTTTATTTTTAATAGAGTGATTGTCTTGTTTGGCTACACACACACCCCCTCTCCCCATCCCACACCCCCTACCCCCCAAAAAAAAGAGTTCAAGGAAGTGTATTCTAGAAACTTTGCAGAGATAAAATATAAATTACTATTATTCAGGCTGGCAGGTCATTTCAGACAATATTGTCTTATAATTCAAGCTGTGCAGATCCTACCTAGAATGTCGGAATAGCCTCTGCAATCAAAAACTTGATGATTCATGATCTCTATGTCTTTTAGAGACATTTTGTAACACAGGGCAAGACTGGGAGTTTAAGTTTAGAAAGAACATTGTTAATCTCAGGATAATTCTTTATTTATATCTTTTTTAACAGAGGCTTTTCTACTGGGTGATTAAAGCATCAAAACCTACTCTGAGGCTAGCTCCATTTCAGGGCTCTAAAGAAGCTCGCTATTGAATGACAATCATTTCAGGAACAATTAGAGAAAAAATACGCATAATTTTTTCCTGTAGCCAGGGCATTAGCATCACCCAAGTGTCTCTTGCTTACAGTATGTTGTGACAAAGTAAAAGCTATTTCAGCTGTTATATTGTGATGGTTGTTATTTATGGAACATAAAAGGATACTGAAATACAAAAGGGTTTGAAAAGACCGGGGTAAGATCAGATAAAAAAAATGAGAGAGAAACAGGCATCTTGGGATGGTAACAACCCTGCCATGTACTGACAGGGAGGTTGTATATTTTTAGAATATACTGAAAGGAATGGTGCTTTTACTTAGGTTTTTATGGTTTACCATGAGATGCAATTTTCTGGCCTTATATGCAGTTGTAACAAAAGTCAGAGAGATTTTATGATAGCTGCCAGAGTTCATAAATGATGGCATACACTAAAATATTTATAGAACTGTAAAATCTTGATTTCTCTCTGGTTTAGCAGATGGGGTCCTAAAACTAGTTCCCAGATTGTCACATTTCTTTACCCTTTGATGACAAAGAAGCCTGTTATCACTTTTTTTTCCCTCTGGAAAGCAAGTTCACTAGTGTAATCAAGTTCATACTTCTATCCAATTATACACAGCAAGATCTCATGAATTAAGATGTGTCAGGCATATAAGATTTGTAATTATTCAAGGCAAAGGGCCTGTTGTTGTACATCAGGATCTGAGGAGCCTTGCCATCTCTCTGGCCAATAACCATTGACTCATGTCAGTATAATTGCTGGTGAAAATCTGCTTCCCGATCATTAGGCTGCATCCACACGGCACAGAGAAATGCAACTTATACACCAGAAGTGGTGAACTTAAGTGCCTACCTGGTACAAAGGAGCACAGCTATTTGCTTCTCTTCAGGATGTTTGGTTGTCCTCAAAGAAAATTAGTCCCTGTAGCACTGCTAAACTCAGCTGTACTTCAGAGTGAAAACTGACCGTTGGGATAGCAGAAGCCAAATAAATAATCTGTGAAGCAGCATTTTTCCATTGTTCGTTGGAATTTACTCGACATTAAAAGAATTTTCATTAAAATTGAAGATGCTGAAGAGAAAACTTCAAGCCGTGTCCCTTCTTTATCGTATTTTCATGAGAAAGTTTCTAGATTTTAGCACATAATGAGTGAACGAATGTGTAGTACCTACAGACCTCTACCATATTTCCAACATACATTAAGTTATTTCATATATAAACATTTTGTTGCAATAATTGTCTAAATATTAATAAGATAGAAAAGCAAAACAGGACTTGAGGTCCCATTTTTCTGCATACTGTCCAGAAAAACTAGAAATATCTTCACTGCTGAACTTAGTGAATCAGACAAAGTATAAATTAACAAAACAGGAAATTGAGGAGAGGATCAAGAGAAGTGAAAATGCTGTGAAAAATATTTTTTAAAGCCCAAAGTCGTCTCAGTTTAATGTCTTTTCTCTGTATTTGAAATACATGCAAAAATCTGAACACCAAAAAAATTATGAATCTAAATGCATTTTGATTTTGGCATATTCTAGTAGTATCTGCTGGCATTATGGAAGACATGACAACCAAGCACACATACCTGAATGCCATGGAGAATTATAGCAACTCAGAATAGCAAACTTCAGAATCAGGTCTTCTCATAAAAGATCCCAGCACAAAGCACAGTTTCACCAATAGAACCAAATCCATTTGTAACATCTGAGAATATGGACAAGGTAATGGGTGGGCGTTTTCTGGGATTTCCTTAGAATGGTTTTGTTTGGGCTTTTTTAAATACAGAAAAACCTTTATTTCTTAGCTTAGAGTTCCTAGCTGCCTGACTACCCCTCTTTTGTTTTGATTTTTTTCTTTCTCTTTTTCTATCAGGAGAACAGAAGTACAAATAAATGATAAATAAAAAGAAAGAGCAGGGGAAACACAGAAGTATCTCACATTCAGATTCCACAGGCAGAGCTTTTATGCAAACTGCATTGATTAGTACTTTACTTTATACAGAAAATCTTTATTTCTTCAATAAAGGGAATCTAATTTCCAAAAAGGCGGTGTTTCCTTTCTCCCTCTCTCTCCCTCCTCCTCCTCTCTTTTCATATATCTTCCAGCAACTTTTTATCTGAGTGTATCCTAAGAGTTTTTAGACAGATAGAATAACAACAATATATAGCAATACCTCTCTTTTTGTTTTTAATGACATTTATGAGAAGTATCTTAATGATCTTGGTTTATTTGTGTGGATATGAGAACTGCTTTAACCAGCTGGCCTTCATCTAGGCATTGTTTTGCTTTGATTTTAAGTGAATGCTGGGAGATGATGTTATTTGCATTTGACACAGAGATAGAATATTGCTAAAACTTCTGCATATGTTACCTCACTAGCTCATTTCATGACTTCAAGTCAGACATTAAATAGTAATAAAGTACTGAGGAAAGAGCTGGAAATTTGTTTATGGCGACATTGGTGATGGAAACCTATCTGAGCGATATGCTGGTGAGTTTGATTTGTAGGAAAACCTAAGGCTCTTAAGTTCATTTCCATTCACCTCTGTTTTCTTTTGGAGGTAGAAGTAGAATGTTAGATGACAGGCAGCACTACATGTGTTGCACAAAATTTGCATAGTTGTGTCTTTCTAATGAAAGAGACATATAACCACATGAGAACCCAAAATCCCTGATCATTGCCCCAAATCTGCTTGTCAGAGGTTCCAAACATCTGCCAAATGGCATTGATGGCTTTGTTTTCTTATTTTTATTTAGTATTAAACAATAGAGTGAAGTCTGTATTACAGCTCTGGTGCTGTTAGTACTAAATACCTTTTCATCCAGTAGTGGATACGTGGACATACTCATTGCCATCAGTAGGAGCACTTCATGAAAAGTAGGAAATACATCTTCCTTTGGGAAAAGGTGAATTGAGATTGGTGCTAGTCAGTCAGGTTTCTTTGATATGGTGAGAGTGAAGACCCATACACCTAGCTTCCATTTTTTGGACTATCCTTAATTAATTCTTGGGCATGGACTCTGAGGTCAGGGACATGTATGTGGCAGACATTTTAAAAAAATTATGTTTAATTTGGACATATGAACCTGCAAACCCCAAGTTGTATAGTCTGTTAGCCTTGAGTAGGCTCTATGAAACTAGGGGGATTTTTTTATGCTTGACTGTGTCCCTAGTGAACAGTAAGGCAACTTCTGTAGAACTCTTCACTTTGTGGCCCCAAATGCATTCTTCCTGCATCCTAGCTGATTGTCTGAAGTAAAATTGGTTCAACTAATTTCTAGCCCAAACAAGTTGCTCGGTTCCCCTGAAGAGAAAGCCAGCACTGCCAAATGATGACCGGTCCCATTCTGAAATGCATCTTGTATAACTTGCTTTGATTAGTTGATGGGCATTCAAGTAACTTATGTTAAGTAAGAAGAATGTCTTTAGGTCTGAGATGTTTTGGAAAGTCTAAGGTTTAGCTTTTTGAAATGCTACATGGTCTTTTTGTCATTCTGGATACCCTGATTGCTGTGTAATTTACTGTATGGTGTTGTTCACTTGAAGCATTACAAAAAGAATGCTGCACATTAGAGCTACCCTGGCACATTTTTGTTATAAAAATAGATTCTGATGTTTGGATTTGTATGCTTTTTGCCTTGCTTTGTTTTGACTTTAGTGATCTTCTTCGCAGTAAGGTAGTGCTTGATCATGGAATACTATATAATAATTGCAAAAAATAATAAATATATAACAATACTGTATAATGTAGAAGAATGAAGTATATAACAATAAAGTAGCATTTAATGTACACTATTCTGTGTACAAACATATTGGTACACTATTATGTACCAAACATAATACCTGCTATCACAGCTGTTGCTTGACATAGGTTTGACAAAATCTTAGGATTTTCATATAATTTTGAATTTTGATCTGGGACATTACTACCTTGTACCATGCACACACTGAAAAATTATGAAGTGTCTGGGTCTTTCACAATAAAAGAGCTATACACATGGAAAAAAATACTAGGACCTAAGAAAATCCACAAAATATCTGTCATACACCCATAGGTAAAACCAGGAAAAATACAGTATTCGGACTAATGTTACAGACTAATGCTTTGAAATGTAACATGCTATTTTACAGATGTCACATATATATCTATTTTTGAAACTGCAGTCTAGATGCCCTAGAACAAAACTTTATATTATATGATTTTTCATACAGATCTGCTTGTGCTCTGGGGTGTATGGGCTGTGAATTTAGCCCCCGGTGTACAGTGTGACAGAAAAGGTTTCCAGTTTCAGCACTACAACTGGAACAGATAATGCAATGAAATGTACTAGACTGTGTGTTTTTGGGTGATTGTGTGTACATAAAGTACAGGTGCAGAATACAGACAAAATTTTAAGACAATAGTAGTATTATGAAATATCATTGTAGTTCTTGATAGTGATTGTTAGCATCATGTAACTGTCATATAAGAAAAGCAGTCTGGCAGTCTCCCACAGAGTCCTAAAATGTTTGTAAAATTGATTTACATAGTTTATTGCTGTCAATACAGTATGTAAAATTAAACAAAGTGTTCTTGCTGGAAGCTAATGACAAAGTATGAATTGACTAGTGTTCGTTTCATCCCAGTGGTGTGGCTTCAGGTTGATGCTCTTATTGTGTGATATAACACTATCATTTTCATAATAAATTTGTAGGTGAGATACTAAACATGACAGTCAGCTTGTTTCAAATAAAAATTTGCCAGAAAAAAAATGTACAAAACCCTGCAAAGTGGGTCATAGGTTTCACAGTTGCAGTCAAAAAGTGACTAGATTTGGTGGATGAAACCTTAGTCCCAGTGAAAGTTTTGTCATTGACCTCAACTGAGCTAAGTTTTCCTATTTGGGCTTTAGGAAAGGAAGGCAAGTAGGCTGTAAATGATACAATTTGGAGAATTCCTTATTCAGGGCAATGCTTTTGAAATTTTGGGCTATTCACATATTTAGTTCGGTATCCTAGAATGCCTCAGGTCTGCCTGGGAATGCATTCAGGCAGTGACTTCAGAGGTATCCACAACTCCACACAGGAAGGAAAAAAACTGTCCTTATATGCTCACCATGTAACTGATTAAACTGTACACTTTTATTTTAGACATGACCAGAGGTGAAGTACTTACATTTCAACCTGCAATGAGGTGAAGCCCTAATGCTCAATGTAACAGGAAACAAATTTCATAGACAGAAGCATCTCTAATTATTCCAACCACTTCTGTATAGTTCAGCAAATCTGTTCTTTTGCTGGAAGTACAGATTTTTCTTTGCCAATATTTCCCATCCATCCTGAGAATAGTGCATGGCTGGTAAATCAACACAATTATTATTCTATTCCAGAGGACATACAGTGATTTACATTTATATGCCAACATTTTCTTCCTTGTTGCCCCAGCAAGAGCTGGGAAATGATTTATAAGGATGCAGAAGTGCCGGCACAGATGTTATACAGCCTCAGCATGTTTGCACTGCACAGCATGGCAGACTATTCTGGAAGTGTTGATGCACAGGTAGGGCAGGAGGCAGTGCATGTGCCAGTGGTGCCCTCCCAGCTCCAGCTCAGGGCAAACCCTGGCTCTGCTGCTGGCAAATATATTTGGCATCCATCTTTCTAACAGGTCATTTTTGCATGCTGCACTTAGGGGAGGAGGATTGTTTGGTTCTTGTAATTAGTTGCTTCTGTTGAATTCCTAGTGGACTTGTGGGTCATAAAAACATTTTTGTTGTGGAACAGTTAGCAGCTTCATTTTATGTATTTCCTTATTTTTCTTCCTCTCTCCCCTGCCCACCACCCCCATAGAGTAGACTTGGAGGCTGAATGGATACAAATAATAAAAACATACTTTATTATGGGAACTGTCTTCCTCCTTCTTCAGAAAGCTTGGCATTATTGGGAAGTTTTGCTTTTGCTTATAAGTAATATCAGAGCAAATGAAGATTATTAAATCATTTAAATCCGCAATTCAAATGTTAGCATTCAGGAAGAACAACCCATTGGAAAGCCAGAATGTGAGCATTGTACTCCCTCTAAAGTATTCAACTTAAATAGTTTTAAGATATTTCATATTTCATGATGTAGTGGTGTGGAAGTCCACCTGCTGTAGTACTGATCCAAATATCTCCTTTTTCTAAGCATCGCCATTCATAAACCTTGAAAGTCTGAGGGTGAGCAGGGCCAGGAGCTGGGGACAGTTATGAATCCTGCTACTTTTCCACACCGTTCAGCTTGGTGTCATCTGCAAACTTGCTGAGGGTGCACTCAATCCCTTCATCTACATCATTAATGAAGATATGATATAACACTGGTCCCAGTTTGGACCCCTGAGGGACAGCACCTGTCACTGATGTTCATTGAGACTCTGAGCCATTGACTATACCCTCTGGATGTAACTGTTCAACCACCTTCTTTACCATCTAAGAGTCCACCCACCAAATCCATCTCTCTAATTTAGAGAGAAAGATGTTGTGGGGGATCATGTCACAGGCTTTACAGAAGTTCAGATAAATGACCTTAGTAGCCCTTCTCTTGTCCACTGGCATTGTCACCCCATCATAGAAGGCCGTGAGGTTGGTCAGGCAGGACTTGGCCTTGGTGAAGCTGTGTTGGCTGTCCCACATCACCTCCCTGTCCTCCATGTGCCTTAACATAGCTTCTACAAGGATATTTTCCATCATCTTCCCAGGCACACAGGTGAGGCTGACAGGTTGGTAGTTTCCAGTATCCTCCTCCTTTTTAAAGATAGACACCGTGTTTCCCTTTTCCAGTCACCTTGAACTTCGTCTGACCACCATGATTTTTCAAATATCATAGAGAGTGGGTTGGCAACTACATCAGCCAATTCCCCAGGACTCTGGGATGCATTTCATCAGGTCCTATAGTCTTATATAAATTCAAGTTCCTCAGGTGGTCATGAACCTGATCTTTTATCATTGCAGCCCAGGCTAACTCCGATCTTGATGTCCCCAGTTAGCTCGCTTGCATTGGTGACCAACAGATCCAGTAACACATCCCCTCTTCTAGGGCTGTCTATGACCAGGCTCAAGAAGTTATCTTCTATTATCCAGTTATCTCCTAACATGCCTGGTCCTCCTGCCTGTGGAGCTGACCTGGCCCTTATGGGAGGCTAAACTTCATAGCTCCAGGTCATATAGCAGAATGGGTTTTGAGAGTGGTAAGTAGCAGCCTATTTTGGCCAAAATTACAACAGGATAGAGAGAAAAAACATCTTAGTTGCGCTACCAAAAATGTGCATAGTTGAAAAGATGAACCTGCTCTTGCGATGTGCTGAAGGATGGAATGGAGAAGATCATAGAATCATAGAATGGTTTGGCTTGGAATGGACCTTAAAGATTTGGATAACACTCTCAGGCACATGGTGTGATTCTTGGGGTGGTACTGTGCAGGGCCAGGAGTTGGATTTTGATAATCCTTGCAGGTCGCTTCCAACTCAGTATATTCTATGATTCTATTCTATTCTATGAATATTCTATGAATCTAGTTCCAACCCCCCTGCCAGGGGCAGGGACATCTTCCATTGGACCGGGTTGCTCAGAGCCCCATCCAACCTGGCCTTGAACACTTCCAGGGATAGGACATCCACAGCTTCTCTAGGCAACCTCTTCCAGTGTCTAACCACTGAGATTATTATTATTAACATGGTAAAAAAACCCTTAAGTTTCTTCATAGGACATAAGGCAAAATGTTATGTTCCTCTCATAATAGATAATAATAAATAGATACATAAAACTGAAACACAAAAGTGCAGAACTCTAAATTCCTGATTTGAGGAACTTTGGTATAAAGACTAGTACTCTGTGAGTTTCAGAAAACAAAGACCTAGATTTTGGGGACATTGTTGGAGAAATTGCTGCTTTAATGCATTGAGTCCATTCTAGGCTTGGCAGAGTAGGCTGCAAGACTTAAGCACTCAGGGCTTAAATAATTTGGTAGAGGAGCAGTGATGATGATGAGGAAAACAGAGGAAGGAAATTATATCTTAGGCATGGAAATTATGCTCTACCCTGCCCAGAGTCAAACTTCTGCAATGTCAGGTTTTAACTTAGAGAAGAACTTTGGCCCATATGAAGATGAAATTAAATAATGCAACAAGGATGGGCTCATATTTGGGGCAAATCTTCTCCCTCTTGACTATGCACAATCCCACTGCAGGTGGCAGATTGCACTCACATTAGGACTAATGTTTTCTTTCTGATGGTTGGGTATACTGAGCAAAACAGGCTTTAGTGACTCCCCATAGTAGTAAATAACCTCCCTGTGGGACCTCTAAAATATCCCAACTCCTTCATTCAGCACTGAGAGATCTCCAAACACTTAGTTCATAAACAACCCAAGCATTTTAACACACTTCCCTCCTTCTCCCAGGGGATGTTCTTGGCTTGTGTTCTCTCCCTTTATTACGGCTTTAATCTTATGATGTGAACTGGGACTTGTTTACATTTTTATTTTTAAAGGGTTTTTTTGTATTTGTGTGTGTGTGTGAGTGCACACACTAAAGATCTAAATTGACAGATGCCTTTTTGTAGGATTGAAATGACATATCTAAGTTTTACTGCTCACTTCCCTATATTTGCATTTTTAATTACTTGTATCATATTTTATTAGTGTGTCACCTGATGAAGAATTCCAGCTAATTAATTTCACCTGGAATTATATGTAGGTATATGAAAAATTATACTTGGCCATTTGGGGAGACCAGCTGTGTATTAAGAATATCTGATCCCCATCTGAAAGACTGAAAAAAAAGTAATCAAGAGAAAACAGCTGATTGTAAAAGCTAGTCCCTTTTTCCTCAAGCCCTAAAGATATTATTATTGGCAGATATCCTTTATTACTCACCCTATATACTACACATTAACTCAGAAGTTTGTTCTAACTGAACATCATTCAGTCAGATGACTTTTTCTTCAACCGTTACAGCTTTAATTTGTAGTAAAGCTGATGTTGTTGTGTTTCACCCATATGCAAAGACTCATTTGTTTCCATTCCAGCATGACTCACAGAGGTATAACTTCCCTTTGACCACAGTTTTTATTATTTCCTGATGTTATTCTACTTTTTTTGTGGAATTAAGAGAGAGGAAATATTGATCAGGAATGTGGGCACATTATGAAAAGTTACCTGTAAAGGAAATGGGAAGAAGAAAAGAGAATATGAAATGCGACCTGATCCTGCAACACAGCTGAACATACACACACACATGCGTGAGCACATGCACTCTCTCTCTCCATGGATATTTCTGGTTTGATTCTTTGTCTGCACTGACAACAGATGGTGTTTTAATAAAGTCCAGTAGGAATATTACTGTGAGTAAACAATCCAATGCATGCCAATTTCATAATTGCTGGGTACTGATACAGCCTCTTACCTGATGAATCCAAATTGGGAGGAAACCAACTGTGCACACACCTACTGGCAGCAGCCAAATCCGCAGCTGTGGTATGCTCCAGCACTGAGCTTCACCACGGAAGGTAAATTGCAGCTACAATCATCTTTCTTGGCACTGGGCTTGGGGAACAGCTGCCATCTGGCTTGTCATCAAAGTATGGTCACCGAGTTTCTGGGAGATGAAATAGCTTGCTTTTTTACCTTGACATGCACGAAGATTGTAATCTCCATCTTTACAGGTATCTCTTAAAATAACATTCTTGGCTTCCTGAGCCAAAGATTTACCAAGTGGGATTTTCTTCTTTTAGTGATTCCCACGCCTATAGGGACTTGAAGTCTAAACCTGTTATATGCTAATTAAAGATTCACACCCACATGACTTGTCAAAGAGATAAATCTTACTCATTTGTTTTCATCATTAACAGGGAAAAAATTGTAAGTAATACCATGCCTTACATTAGCAGATTTATGTGGAAACGTTTGTTTTTAATAGAAGTGGAGATGCAGTTAGAAGTGTTATTCCCACCACTGTTGATACAACCCAGTATGGAAATTGAAACTTGGCAGAGAAGACGAGGGTGGAAAGCAGAAAGGCAAAAGAGGGAATTCAAATACTCAGGACTAGCATTCCAGCTAGAAGTAACCGTATAAACTGCACCCAGCAAGTGACTGCCTATTAACTGCATTACATGATCATTATTTATATATTCAGTCCTTTAAAGACACTTCTAAAGTCAATGGTAGATTAAATTATAGAAGAAGCAGGTAAGTGACCTCCTCTAAAGAGACTTATCTATGGCAGTATTTAGGTGCTTTGTTTCCGTTGGTTTCTAGAAGTGCTGTACAGCTACACATAGGAATAAAAGCTTTATTTCTATCAGTAATTCTTAGTGTTGACAATTTAGTCTTCAAATTCCATGCAAGAGACTAATCTTTTAAAATTTTATTTCAGCTTAGATTTGGGCACTGAAGTCACAGATAAATCTCAAACAAATTAAAATACCAGTTTAAAATCTCCAGGAAATGTAATTTCAGATATTTATTTGACTTCATCAAATTGCTTCATGTTGATGAGAGCTAAGTATACTTTTTTTCATTATTGCCTTGATATACCATTGTCTTTCAAGATATTTTTACATCAGTGAATCTATGATTTCAGATGGGAAATTAATAACCCTGAAAAGTTTTCAGCTATGGTAATATTCACAGGCCTTTGAAGGATCAAGATTTTTGTTTAGTGAAGATTACCAGGCTCTTAGCCTGAGAGCAGAACTACTCTACTTTGGATTTAGAAATTCTATTGAATTCAGAACTTGCGATTGCAGTTCACTTTGCCCACAGTAATTGTTTTGTGCAAGGAATTTACAGTAATGGCTGCCCTGCCTAACTAGAGGGGGATCAGTGGATTTGGATACACAAATAGGGAGTCTTGCTGCTGCACCTAAGATTTTTCTTACCGGCCACAGAAGGCCAGCACAGACATAACTGCTGTGGTACACAAGGTTAAAAAAGCGTGCCTAGATTTTTTAACTGACCCATACACTGAAAGAGTCATGGAATCACAGAATCACAATTCTGAATATGCCGAGTTGGAAGGGACCTACAAGGATCATCAAGTCCAACTCCTGGCCCTGCACCCATCTCCAAAAGTCACACTATGTGTCTGAAAGTATCATCCAAATGCTTCTTGAACTCTGCCAGGCTTGGTGTTGCAGCCACTTTCCTTGGGAGCCTGTTCTGGCACCCAACTACCCTCTGGGTGAAGAACCTTTTTTTAATATCCAACCTAAACCTCCCCTTACACAATTTCAGGCCATTCCCTCGGGTCCTGTCACTGGTCACCACAGAGAAGAGATTGGTTCCTGGCCCTTCACTTCTCACGAGGAAGTTGTTGACTGGAGTGAGGTTTCCCCTCAGTCTCCTCTTCTCCAGGCTGAACAGACCAAGTGACCTCAGATGCTTGTCATACGGCTTCCCCTCAAGGCCCTTCACCATCTTCATTGCCCTGCTTTGGACACTGTCTAATAGCTTTCCTAATCTTTCCTATATTGTAGTGCCTAAAACTGCCACAACATTCAAGGTGAGGATGCACCAGTGCAGAGCAGAGCGGGACAATCCCACCCCATTGACTGGCTGGCAATGCTTTGCCTGATGCCCCCAAAACATGGTTGGCCCTCCTGGCTGCCAGGGCACTGCTCACTCATATTACACTTGTCATCGACCACGACCCCCAGGTAGGTCCCTTTCCACAGCACTGCTTTCCAACATCTCATTCCCCAGTCTGCACAAACATCCCAGGTGCAGAATCCGGCAATTTTCTTTGTTAAACTTCATATGGTTGGTGATTGTCCAGCCCTCTAATTTGTCGAGGTCTCTCCGCAGGACCTCCCTACCTTCAAGGGAGTCAACAGCTCCTCCCAGTCTTATGTCATCTGCAGACTTGCTTAGTATCCCTTCTAGTCCTGCGTCCAAGTCATTTATGAAGATGTTGAAGAGCACAGGGGCCCAAGATGTTCCCTGTGGAACCCCTCTAGTGACAGGTCACCAAGTCTGATGTCACCACATTCACTATTACCCTCTGTGCTCATCCCGTGAGCCAATTTGAGACATTCATGCTCAATACCTTTATGATGATTAGTCCAGCTGTCAGTGCTGGGCTGGGTTAGTTTTGCATATGCTTTCAATCTGATGATGTTCTTTCCACAGATAGACTAGACAACACTTTTTGTCTTTTTAATTCACTACTGACAAGAAAAAAAAAAGGCTGGTGAATAGGTGTGGATAAGTGCTAGAGGAATAACTATTTCATACATTGCTAAATAAATGTACAAGGAAAGATTTTGGCAAGAGCTACTGTGCTGTTCAGTACCTCCAGCAGAACTGAACAATCTCTCTATGGGAAAAAGCCTTGGTGGAGCTCCAAGACACGTGTTCATGGTAGCTGCCTGACACAGCAGTCTGCCTGCACAGTGCTGCTGATGGACAGAAAATGAAGCTGTTGTATGGAAATGCTTAACAACTTTCTGCTGGAAAAATCTGCAGATTTATGCAGAAGGTGAAAAATTTTTCCCTGTGGGTTTCTCCAGCTGTAAGATTGACAGGTCTGGAGATGTTGGGAGGTGCTGACCTCTTGGTCACAGTTTGGTCTCACCCTTGGCTGGGTGACATTTCAACACAGCCTGCTGGGTTGGAATCTTGGCAGCCCATGAAATTTCAGGTTTTCTGTGGAAGGAAAACAATGCTACACTCAAAAAATTATGGGGGCTGTGAGATGTGGTGGCTTAATCTGTAAAGCAAAATTGGATACCTGTAACAGAACTGCTCATCCTCTCCTTTTCTTACCTTGCTGTTCCCAAAAGCTGGGATCAGAGGAATTAGGAATTAAGAATCATGTTGTGTCATCTTCAGAAAATATCCCAGTCAGGGTTATATGGTACAGTGACCCGTTGTTTGAAAGCCATGAGAACAGGGAGTGGACACGTGAAGGCAGTATGTGCTATACACTGACAAACACTGATTCACAAAAATTGTATTTTCTTTTAATTGAAAGCAGAGGTTGTGAAATCTCTTTCTACTGCAGGACCTGGGGCTCTAAACATTGACTTATAGTAGAACAACTTAATTTGGCCCTGAGCCAAAGCAGAAACAATGAGAGAATCTGAAATGGGTGGGAGAAGCAATCATAAATCCAGCACTTAAGGATTGATCCAGCATAAGGATGACAGGTGTTTATCTCATCCATCAACCAACCTTGAGATTGCCTGACCTGCAATCCATTCAATCTTGTACAATAGCAGTTGTCCATGACTTTACAATATCTGATAACAGTTTTAGGCTTATATATGAGATGCAATATTCAAAGTAAACTTTACTATGATTTTCTGAAAGAACTACTTATTGTGTGGACAGTGTTCCTATCTTCCACCATCTTCTCATGGAAACTTACAGCAGATTCCTGGGATCAGTAGTTCCTGGAAAAGAGTTAACATTTTTAACACCAGCAAGTCAGCCTTAGTTTTCCATAAATCAATTTTATGCTGTCAAATCTGATGACCTTTTTTAGTTGGAATGCAATTTACAAGTATGACTGAATTATTCTCCAAAGCTGAATTGATACCTAAAGTAGATATATATTCCTCTAAAGGAAACAGAAGATATACTACCTTACCATTCAATGCTGTAACCAACACCTGGGCTTCAGAGGGAATGGAGGATGCCCATTTTCACTATTCAGAACATATCTCTGAAAAGATTTAACAGTCTGAATAATTTTTTTCATCTGGATCCTGTATTCAACAAGTATCCTATTTCTTTTGGTATAGGTCCATTTTCACAGAATCACAGAATCACAATATGATTTAGGTTGGAAAAGACCTCCAAGATTATCAAGTGCAACCTTTGACTGATCACCACCTTGTCAACTAGACCATGGCACTAAGTGTTGTGTTCAGTCATTTCTTGAATACCTCCAGAGACAGTGACTCCACCAACTCCCTGGGCACTCTGTTCCAATGCTTAACCACCCTTTCAGAGAAAAAATTCTTCCTGATGGCCTCAAGCTGCACCTGGGAAGGTCCAGGTTATACGTATATTTCCTCTTGTCCTGTCACTTGTTACCTGGGAGAAGAGGCCAACCCCCACCTTGCTACAACCTCCTTTCAGGTAGAGAACAATAAGGTCCCCACTGAGCCTACTTCTCTCCAAGCTAAACAACCTCAGATCTCTCAGTAGCTCCTCATATGACTTACTCTCTAGACCCTTCACCAGCTTCATTGCCTTTCTCTGGGCTTCCTCCAGCACCTCAATGTCTTTCTTGAAGTGAGGGCAAAGCTCTTTGAGTGGGGAGAGAGAGAAAGAAGACAGTGTAATAATGTGACAAGGGAAAACATATGGGCAAATTATTGGACCTTAGTTTCCTCTTAATTAGAAATGGTGGGCAGACTAAGTGTCTCCATTCCCGTGACTTCAGTGGAGCTGTAGAAGGCAAATGGCTGCTTTGAAAATGTACATCCAGGAACACATACAACACTGACCATTCCTACAGTCTGGAGGCACTTGGATTTGCTGGAATAAAGTCTCCCATGACAGAGATCCATAACTGGCTTGACACAGAAGTCTTCTTGAAGCTCTGACATGGACCTATCACAGAGAGGCCTCCAAGGGTTAAACAAAAAGGAAGTCTGTAATTCATATCACAATATCGTCTATTCCCACTATTGTTTTCAGAATAACATATTACAGGATTAGGAAAAAGTAGCAAGATGTACATCCTCTAGAGTTCCTCTTTTCATATAATGAAGTTCCCCATGGGTAAAATTTTCTGTGTTGAGAGGACTAAATGATCAGGATACATCTATTTACCAAAAGGATTGCATTCATCACCCGATCTTTAAAAGGGGCTTCCTCTATCTTATCCAGTGCTCATACTCACTCTCATTCCCAAAGTAATTTGATGCAGTGCTGTGCTACAGCTGTGTATACAAATTGTTTCTTCAGATTGCAAAAAATACTGTAATTTCCAGACAAGTGGTAACAATCAGAGCCATATAGCTAATCCAAGGAGGTGTGGGGCAAAATGCTGAAACTTTGTTTTGGGATGAAATAGTTTGGAGGCCCTCAAAACACAGGCTATAGTGTATGCAGCCTAGGTTGCCACTGAACTATGATATCAGACAATGCTGTCTTGTTCAAAAAACAGAAGAACTGCCTGGAGCACCTGTCCAACCCCACTCCCATGAAATGCTCCTTAAAAGTTTCAAAACTAAAGAACTCAATAAATCCGAATTTCCATTGCTGGCCTACTTGATTCTTTTTGCTCAGGTCCAGAAAAAATGTTGTCAATACTTTACCTAAAAGAAATTTCATATGTGATTTGTGGCCCAGCTGCAATATTTACAGCTTATTGCAATGATATTGTCAGAGTTACACAGCCACAGACATTGAGATAAGCTTTGTTTTACTATGACTGGCCATCATTCACTCACACCTCCTCCACCCATGTGGCCTGTTGGTAAAGATAGTATGCATTTAATATGTAAAGGAGGTTGGTATTTCAAATGGTAAATTCAATCTCCAGCCCAAAACTAAGCATGTGCTTAGTTTTAAGCACATCAGTATTGCTTAAAGGCAACTAGACTATTTGGATGGCAAAACTGAAATATGTGCTTAGAAGCAAAAAGCTCCACAAAACCAATAAACAACTTAATGACGTAAAAGATCAGTTCTCTTTTAAAAACGACAGAAAAAAACTCTAATCATAACAAAACCAAAAAAATCCTGAAACAAAAAACAATCCCCCCACCAAAACAGCCTCAGACCAAGACTTTTTTTTCAAGCCAGCTCAACACCCAGCATGAGGGCGAGATTTTTCCAAAGAGTTCAGCTCCCATTTATGCTCTTAAATACAGGCCAGATTTTTATAAATGCTCACAATCGAATGTTTAGAGCTCTTTGGACATCTGGCCACTTATTTCTATGCCAGAGCTAAAGCCTTCTAGAAATCTGATCCCAATTGTGGATGCTTGGCTCTTTTGAAAATTTCACCCCATGGAAACTACTTTTATAACGACAATTTTTTCCCCAAAAGGAAAAGTCATGAAATGTAATTATTTTGTGTACAATGTCCACACTTTAAATATAATTGCTGTCACTTTTTCTTTTGCCTGTTAAAAGTCCCAGACAAAATAATCTTTTCCCCTGCTCCTGCAAGCATTTGGGGTCTATATGCACACAGAAAGATGAAATAAATTTTTATTCTATTATTACATGATATTGCTTCAAGATTGAAATTAATGGAGGAGTCGCACATAGGAAGAGACAGGGAAAAGCTATGCATAACGAAGGAATATCATAGCAAGACCTGAATCTATTCTATTGCTTGTAACAAAGAGTAGTGTTTTAGAAATAGTCATAGGAAGAAAAAAGTAATTTTATCTGAGAAGGCCTTACAATTAATCAAGCTACAGAATATTTTTTTCCCTTGCAAGTGTAACTGATCCTTTAATTTTTATATTTGTCCCTCAAAGTCTCTGGTTATAATTGCTATCTTGCTCTCAACAAAGTCTAGTCAAGCTGCCCTGAGAGAAGCATCTTCACTGCTCCCTTCAGTACTGCCTATCACACTGGAGGTGCTCCACATAAATAGAATCCAGTGCCTAACTGTTAGATATAAACATAACAACACCATTTAACCACCACTTGCACAAAGCATGCACAAAGTGTCTGAACAACATGATTTTTCCTGAACCTGCAATAGATGTTTTAGCAGGGACCTTCCATGGGGATGGTTAGAAAGTCTTGTTTTCCATCTGAAGAAACATGTAATGAAAATTAAGCAGCATCCTAATCCATCAACTCCTCTCTCCTTCTCTACTTCTTTCCTTACCAATATCATCCATAAATACTAGAGGTGGAAGACACCTATTAGATCATGGAACTATCTCCTTGCCAAGGCACAGCTGTTCCCTCTGGTGACCCTCCTCCTAGACATCTCCCAAAGCTATTTCAGCTGTTTCAGATGCTGGTGATTTAACTGCACCCTCTGAGAGACCGTGTCCACAGCAGAAGTATTTCCTTGTCCTCTAGCGTCAGACTGACAGTGCTCTGACAGCATCCTTCATACAGGATTGCTGTCTCCCCTTCCAGTGTTGGAGCACTAGAGCATACAGTTCTGGTGTCAGCACTACCATTCTGAAATCCCAGTGGAGGAGTACTGGCAGCAAGAGCCCATTCCTGGAAATTCATGCCTGCAAGCTGGGCTCTTTCCAGCAACTGATGTAGAAAGGCAGGTAGGACATGGCTCTTCTGGGGCAACGTGATTGCCCCACGAGCTGGAATATGGCCACCACACCCATCTGTTCACATTGATGGGGAAGGTCAGCCACCTTCTTAACCTTCTCTCTGCCACCTGTCTCCACTTATGCCATGAATGAGAGGATTTCACCTGTACTTTGTAAATCCTGGAGTTTAAACTGTGGGCCACTGCAAGCTGTTGTCCAGGAATGAGGATCTCACCTTTTCCTGAATTTCAAGACTCACTTTTATGTGTAAGTACTTAGCCAGGATCCAAAGTAGTACTTTGGTAATTAAAATGCACCCTAGGGAGCGTATAGGCAATTAAATCAAAGGAAATGATTAAAAAATAAATAACAATTACCTTACCTAACTATTAAGGGTAGGAGAACCTATCCAGGAATGTATGTTTATACCACAAAGCTTATTTATAGCCTTGAAGTGATGTTACCACATGCATACAGAGTTGCCCTTATCTTAGTTGGATGCAGCACTGTGGAGCCAAAGCCCTCTAGGGCTTTGTAGTCTTACCATTCCAGCATCTGAACCTTGTGATGGGCCTGGGGAGGTAGGTGTGCACCCAGCAGTACTGTCATTAACTCAGTGCACAGTCACTGTCATTCAGAGACATAGTGTGAAGGCCTGAGGGGGAAAGGGTGTGGTGTAGTCAAAAAGGAAAGTCTGCCTTTTGGAAAATAGGAGTTGATTAATAGGTTGGAGTTCTTGCACATGACTGAGAAACCTGAGTCTTGTGCCCAGTTTGAAAGTGTTTGAACTTACTTCCCAGCAGAAATGCCATTCCTGCCAGCTCATCTTCCTACTGGGAGGAATGAGACAGTCATCTACATTCAAAAGACCAATTTATGGTTCCAAGTACAACCAACTGTACCTTGGCTTTAAGTAAGAGTCTTAAAAAACTTCTTGAGTCAACATTATGGGTTGACAGCTATGCATGGCAGCCAAGGAAGGTGTTGTTCATGTGCTCTATGCAGCAGTATTTGGTATTAGTTCATTTTGATAACCTCTCTGCCCATCAGCTCAGTTTTGGGACTGTTAAGATACACAACTTTTTCTGTTTATGTGGACCTTGACTTGGCTTTGTGAATTGTGCTCATGGAAATGGGTACTTTCCAAGCCCCTTTTAAGCTCCAGTTCTTAGGTTTGCTCTCTGTCTTTCTCTTTGTTCTCCTCTACCCAGCTCTTTTTCTGTTTTCAACCAAGACAACACATTTTGTGCTAGCAACAAATAACCCCAACCCTTTTTCTCTAAAAGCAAGCTTTTTGGGTTACTCTTCTCTTTTGATGTGCTTGGTCCACCTTGCTCTAAGCCAGTAGTTTCCAGTGTAATATAAAAACAAAGAAATTTTTACAGTGATGGAAAATACAATACTCATGAGGCTTTTCACTGTGAGTGGGAGCATAAATTGATTGTTTAGTTATATAAAAATTGACAAGTTTGATTGAGATTTTTTAGTGGCTTTTTTTTGTTTGTTTGGTTTGTTTTTTTTTTAATGAGCCGTTGTATAATAGCAGCAAGGCTGACATATTCCTAAGAAATTGTACCAGAAGACATATACCATCTTTCTTACAAATTTCTATGGGTTCTGAGACAAGATGTTTATGTACAGAAACTGAGGGGGTTAGGAGTGAAAAGCTAATCAGCAATTTCTCTATGATTGAGGTGACCCATGTAAACAAAGCCATTTTGAAAAATCATCTTAAAATTGGCTTTATCTTAAATTGAAGTAGCTGCTTGGTGCCATAGCAGTAGTTTAAGGTCACTACTGTGACACTATAGTCATAATACAATGTTGGGATGGTCAACGTTTCACAGAGTGGAGCGCTTAGCCAAAAGATATAAATAATGTTAGAGGTCTCATCTGGAGCTGACTTGAGAAAGAGATAATTTACTCTCATTACCCTGGGAGCTGTACTACTGGCAGTTGATGAGGACAGGACTGACTTGCTTTCTTTTTTGGGGTTCACCAGCTCCTGTGGCTGTCTCATGTAAGAGGACTGCTAATGGAAACAAGGTACAGCAATCCAAGGGCTGGCAATGCCTGAAAAGTAGGGAAAGTCATATCCTTAAAAGCAAACATTTCTGCTTAAGTGTGATGGCTTAATGGGTGATTACTAGGTTTATTTCCTTGGAAGCCTTCTGAAAACATTTTTAAGATCAGAGTAAACTTTCTGGTGCTTTTTCAGAGACTAGGTTGCATTCTGAGAGGAACTACCACTAGGACAAGCTAACTCAAGGCATTTCGTTGCTGAGGATCAGAGGCATAGGGTAGGCTTGGTGTGAAGAAGCTGCTAGCAAAAGAAATGGCTATTGACTCTGAAAATGGGGGGGCTGCAGACAGAGACCTTCAGATTTGCACTGTGGCATCCACCAGGGAGTAGTTCATGGGCCTTCCAGAAAAAATATTTATCCCAAGCAGAGCGGCAGCACTCTAGTCCCACCCTCAGATAGATCCTAGTCAGAGTTTTATAGAATGGACAGAAAACTTGTGTGAAATTCATGACTGGTCATCATCAAAGTGCCATTGCAAACAAATAATAAAACAAAATAAACCAAATATGCCACTTGCATGCATATGCAGCAAACTCCTTATTGCATTTTCATTTACAAAATCATTTAGCCTTATTTGCCATGGGAAGCCTGGCTTCCTTCACTGCATTTCTTCTCAGAGAAACCAGCCTCTGAATACCACAGTGACACAGTACACATTCAGCAGGGCATTGGTCCCATCACATTAGGCTCCGTCACATCACATCAGTTGATGTGACTGACAGAACCTGACGTCTCATGTCACAACAGGGTACTTCACCCAGCACCGCGAGTTACAAAGATGCACTTTCTAGCAAAGTAAAATAAAGATGAATTGAAATGATGTTGGGTGGGGGAACATTCTTCAGGTCTTCCCGGTCAGAGCAATCAAAGGGTGAGCTGTATTCCAGTTTGTTATTCTGGAGTAAGATATGTGAGTTACATATGTTCTATGTAATAAGCTACTTCAGAAAGACTAATTTTATTAAAATTCAAAAGGAGATGAAGAGGCAAAAATTCCCCCCAAAAATTGTATATATGTGTGTATTCAAGCTCAGCAGGCATTAAGCTAACTATATGTGTTCATACATTGTATGTGATCATATCCCTGTACACAGGTAGACTTCTGGATAAAATGCTTCTGGACTCAAGGAAATTGGCTACAACCCTGCATTGCATTTTACATTTTGGGGTATTTGGACAATTCAGACTCCTGTATGTGAAAAAGCTGCTAGTACCATACTCAGGTGTACTGGGGGTGAAATGACTGCCTTGCCCCCAGACTGGGCAGCTTTTTTAAGATGGAGGTGTCTTCCATCTTTGCCTGTTAGTCTGCAAGGTCCTCGGGACAGCCTTTAATTTACATTTGGCTTAGAGACAGACATACTTTCTTAATTCCATTGTTGCTCCTCTTTTTTTTGTTGTTGTTCTGACAGTTAAACAGAGTGCAGAGCTTTCTTTTCTGCTCGTTCAGTGGGCAATGGAGGAAGAGTAGATCAGCTTTACTGCCATAATGCCCTTTACTGCTGAAACCCTGAAAATCATGAAATATATATGTATATAAAATAGTCACGTATTATGTAGTATTACTTACTGTATTACCTACTACTATTGCAGTGATAAGTATATTTTACAAGAATGCATACCTATATCTGTACATATTAGCAATTAATGTACATTAGTGCTTCATGATCATCAGAGGATTTACAGTGCATGTATTCTAAAAGACTTAGCACTGCAACTATTTTTTCATCTACAGATTGCATCCTGCATTCTGTCTGGACACACTTTTACCCTACACTTACATGCATGCCATCTGTTTTCTGACACCGTTACCCTGTGCCTCACGTTCATGCACCTTTTCTCATAGTCTCTTCTGACCCATTCCTTCAACCCTGTTCAACGACTTTCAAAGTACTTTCCCCTTGGCACTCCAGAATGTCTTCTGCTTCCCCCATTCATTTATTGCTTACTGCTGCAATTGCTGTCTATGGAAATCAGGAGGGGGCCCCTTTCCCTGAGTCAAGCTGAATTTCCTCACTGCAAGTAGCAGAAGTGGCAGCTATCATTATTAGGGCGGTCAGCCTACCTTTCCCTGGGAAAGCCTTCTAAACTCAGCCCTGCTGAGATGGGCTCAGCACTGCCCCAGAGGAAATAAGGGACAGTGACTACTCTTCTGGAAAGGGGGAAACAACCTGAACTCTGAAACTGAATACTTGACCTCAGCCTTTTAAAACAACAGTCACACCAAACTCATGTGAGAAGCCTGGTAAAGGAAGCTTCAGAAGTGTGAAAAGGCTCTTTTCCCAATGTTTCTATGTGTTTTGAGCAACTCAACCTATTGGCCTTGATAACTAGCAACTAGTTGAAATCACTATGCATCCTGCTTTTTGTATCATTGGCAACAGTGCTTTGTGAGTTTGCTTCTTTTATTTTCTGTTTTGATTTCAGGACTTTGTGTTACCCTTCCATCATTAAATTCTAGTTTCCAGCGCATTAGCTAACTAAATATTCATATAGAAATAAACCTAAACTTGTCTATATATGGCAGCTTTTAATTAAACACTCATTTATTCTGAGGCTAAACTGTGAGGTTTGGTTAGAGTTCTGCCATAGAAACACTTGTCTGCCTGAAGTGTGAGTAAAATACAGAGTGTCTGGAAAAAATCTTAAACATACTCTGAGTGTCTGTTACCATTAAGGACTGAAACACAGTTTTCATTTTACTTGAATACTCTTTCTCTGTTTTTGCTTTTCCATGGTTGCTGAAGAAAAGATATGTCTCTAATACTTTACTGATATGAAAGCAAAAGGGGTTTCTGCAGCCAGGATCATACCATTGGCCTGAAACCTGCCAGAGAATATTCCTTAGCACTGAACCTTGGCCCTCTGAGCTGATGAACTGTTAGCATGGGCTCTTCCATCACCTTGAACTTGCTAGCCGATATCATCCCAAGCAATTCGTAGGCATGTTTCAGGAGATTTGAAGGGGCACAGATAATTTCCGGGGCACCGTCTGCATGCAGCTGTAATGTTTTAGAAAGTAAGAGAGCTTAAGTATCATTTCAGGTAATACAGGACATTTTGTGCTAGTTGGTGTCATCACCAGAGCGTGGTCCCCCATCTGCCCAAATTGCCTATGCAGAGGCTGCCCACGTTGGTACCTGGCTGACTCCAAAGTTGTGTCGATGATTCAGCTGCTGTTGCTGGCAGCAGTGGGAGCTGCCAGGTGCTCAGGGCTGCTGTCATCAGGCCAGGCATGCACAACTGTATTTAAGAAGCTGAGATTTGTAAAGTGATGATTTATGTGTATCTGGTTCCATAAAGATTTATACAGATGAATACAGAAGGCAGTTTTGAAATTCAGCAGTATAAAACAGATACGAAGCAGTGATTTGTGAAACACTGTTGAGTTGCATGCTGAGAAGAGGAAATCACCTCCCTAGCTCAGTTGCCCCGGTGTGTTAATCTGACAACTTTGGTAGTCAGCACTGAACTGCAGTAGGTCTCTGTTTGTAGTGCAATGGATAAAACAGCAGTTGTTTTGACTTGTATTATCATGTGCACTGTGATTTTCCAAGATAATCTATAAGGGAACACATAATGCAATTCAATAAGATGTGGTGATTGTTATCTCCCTTATGGTCCTTTGAAAATCCTTTTAGAATATTATTTTCTTTAGTATATAAATGCTCCAGAAAAAAGATTTATAATCAAAAGTTGCCTGATTTCTTTTTACAGCTACACTATTAAGAACTCAGGACAAAACATCATGAAGTTGAAATTGCACTATACCTTCATGCATGTTTATTCAGTAATCCATGACATGCACCTACTCTATTTCAAATAACAGGGTTT
The DNA here is from genome assembly GCF_003984885.1 of Neopelma chrysocephalum. Taxonomy (NCBI): domain Eukaryota; kingdom Metazoa; phylum Chordata; class Aves; order Passeriformes; family Pipridae; genus Neopelma; species Neopelma chrysocephalum. The sequence continues at coordinate 2,206,601 of NW_020897696.1, read as the reverse complement.
TTTTCCTAAATTGGCATGACTACGTGAAATTTTGTAACAGTTAACTTCTTTCCAGATACTGTGACCCCATTTTCATCATGACATCATGATTACTAGCTCTGTCATGTGTTTGGTTTGTTGTTTTTCAGGGGTTTGTTTGTTTGTTTTAATTCAGCACTTTAATGAAAGTAATTTTGTTTCAAAAATATTTATTCTATGACTTAGATGGAAGTTACAGGCAAATTTTCTGCCATTAATTTTATATGAACATTATTTAATCTTCCGTAACCTATTCAGGTATTATTTTTCAATTTTTTAGACATTTACAATATATTTTAGTGTGCCTTTTTATACATATTACAGGGTAAAGGATAATTTCAATTTAAGTTACTTTCAGAGAACTTGTAGTGGCCTTTGTATTACAAAAGCTAAGGATATATTTTATGTAGAATTTATTTTTAAAATTACTAATTTATGCCTAATTGATTAAAAATAGATTTTTAGAAGATGTAGAGGTTTTTGTATAAAAGCCCATTTTATCTTCCTTTAATGATTTCAGTGTCAGAAAATTACATATTAAACATTAAATATAATTATGAATCTGATTCCTTGAATTTATCAGATTCACTTGAATCTGATGTTTTCTGCTACATGTCAGGGTGTTTAAAAATTTCCTGGCATTTTTATCTTTAGTTATGAGAACTGAATATTCCTCTTTTCTTACCACCTGGTGGATCAATTCTGGAATTCCTACAGAAACAACCTTCTTTCAAAATTTCTTTCATCCTCTGCTGATTGGAAAATATTGTTTTGTGTTTTTTTAAATTCAGATTGACTAACATTAAGTCAACTGATCCTAGAAAAAGGGAAGAAAAACCTACCTACATAATTCTGGTTTGGTTGTTGCTGTCGATTTTTTTAAGGTATCACAAACATTGGTATCACATTAGCTGACTTAAGAAACCTATTTTAATTCAAACTTCACAAGCACAAATTTAATATTCCTGATGCTCCTAAAACCTAAAGTAATAAGAAAAAAATTTCATAGACTAATTTTCTAAGAAAGATCCAACTGGAAAAGGTCTTTGAGTGACAGAGGAAAGATTAAAAGATATTAAGAGATAGCTTTTTAAAAGGGAACTCCTAAAATGAGAGTTATGCTCAGGAATTTTTAAAGCTTGATATAGTTCTCTTGCTTTTTTTGTCTGAGAAAAATATGGTTAATCTATATATCTGAAACAAATATCACTAAACAGCTGTTCCTAAATCATTCTGTGCTAGTGGTGGAAGACAGAAATACTAGGCAGAAAGCAAATATCTAAACTCAGATACTGATTTGCAACACAAAAAAGGAGAGTGAGATTAAGGTTGTTCTTGCTGTTCTAGTGGGACACTCTCTTCCCCATTACAATTAATTTGGCTAATAATCAGGCTAAACTAATTTTCTCACCCACAATTACAGGTGAAACACAAAAGGATACTACATTCTTGCAAGACGAGAGTGGCTTTTGTTTTTTGATTATATGATTACACATCACCCAAATAAAAATGAATTACATGGTAAAGGATTTCTTTGGTATGTAATTGGGCTGAATGTATTACACGTGAATGAATTATGCAGGTCATTCCAAATATCTGCTAACAATATGTCTGCACAATAACAGCATTGATATTGCCAACGTCAGGCTTTCAAAAATCTTGAGTTGGATCACAAAATACTAAAGTGGATTAAAACCCAAGAAGTTTACCAAAGGGAAAAAAATTGCTTAAAATTTTATTTGCTTGTCTTTTTGATTGTGGACTCTGAAGAGTCACATCCTTAAATTTTCCTTTACAACTAAATGGTCAAGAAATGTACCATATTTAAATGAAAGCAGAAATTATCTTTTAAGCACTTGATTGCAAGAATTTGTTTTTAGGAAAAAAAATACCCAAAAACCCTGATCTTTAGAAAAATGGTAAGAAAAATGTAAGAGATGGAAATGATGCAATGTAAATGTTAGAGATTTCCAAGTGAATATTCTGCACCTTGTAGGTTTCAACAATTTTATTAAGATAATTGATTTTCTTTCTCCACTTGTAAAGCCCTAATTAGTGAACCCCTGTTTCATTAATTCAGGTAAATTCAGTGGGGTCCAAGGGTATTGCTAGAAGTGGTACAAACAAACCTAACCACGTCACAATATTAAAATATCTAGCCCAGATTTATCGCCCTGCTGGTGATGATCAAACAGATTTTTTACATTGGTGGCACCTGTGTGTACATTCACTCTGTGTGGGCCTATGGGAGCAGTGTTGATGGATTGCAATCACCAACACCTCCTGCATGTCAGGGAATCATTGCTGATGGAGAAAAATTTCTCAAGGTTTAATTTAAACACACCCAATGACCAAGAAACTTGGGTCATGTGCTGTGACTGCTGTGTGGCTGATGGTGCTTCACCCTTGCCTGATCACTCCTGGTTAGGAAAGTGCCTAGCACAACCACAGACAGGTCAAAGGGATCACAAAGACAGCACACGCCAGCTTTCTGAGGTCTGTCCTGCAGCATGACCTCATGCTGCGTGGCATCTTGCTCACTGGAGTAGTCTCACCCAGACTATGCCATTCCCATACAAAGGGCAGCCTGAACATGCTTTTCTCACATCTCTGTGCCAACATTCTCCTGCTTCCATGCAACTACATGTCATTATGCACACCCCATCCCAGTACTGAGGGTGTTTCTCACTGACTACCTGACCACACAAAACAGAACATCCCCCATTAAGGAAAGGTATGCATTTTACAAGAAGCACCTTTACTTTAAAAAAGAGTAAATCTTATCCCCTGCATGTTGTTAACCAGGATGAGGAACTGATGTCTGCGGAGGTGACACGGCCGAGTAAGACACTCACGAATTATGAGGGCAGATGTCAGTTCCAAGTGACATGTTTTCCATAACCTACTTTCTCTCTGTGTTTATCCATCAAATACCATCTATATGGCAACTGCTCATCTATTTAGTCTTGGATAGAGCATAGAAATGCAAGTCAGATCTCAAATTTAGTTTGTCATTTTCCTTCTCAAAAGGAGATGTGATTTATGTTTATAATAAAGTATTTGAAATGTCATTTAATAGGAAAACAAATGGCAGTTGGATTCCCATGAGCAAGGAAAGAGGATTGTGAACTTTGAATTAAGCGGTTTTATCTTATCACACTTTAAGTTACATATTTTTATTCTAATTGTAAAAATTATCTGCCTTGACATATCTTTTCCATTATTTTTGTTAAAGGGTATTCATCAGCGGTGTTAATGATGACACAAAATTTTAATATATGCATTAAACATTTACGTTTTAATATGTTAACATGACACAGGATGTGAATAATAACAATGTTTTATATATGAAGTGAAAACATATTTTATGTTGGAAATAGTTAGAATGCCTGGCAAGTGACTTATATCCATAACAATTTCATTTAAATATTGCTTTTGCACCCCATCTATCTTAGATGCAATTTTATAGTCCTTTTTAAAAATTCATTTCTGCATGACCTCTTTGAGGCTGCAACTTAGTGCCTCTAGCCTACATATTCAATTGTACTTTTACTTGTTCCCATTCAATTACCTTTCAAAGTGGAGAAACCAGCAAGTGCCGAGATCTGAACTGCATGTACCATTCTGGGACTTTTCAGGAATTACAACTTCTGTGCGGTTACACAGTAATAAGGGTAAAAGGCAAGAGAAAATCCATCAAACTGCTAAAATATGATGGTCTACTAGATTTGATTTAGATCTTTATAATTTGGGACCTCTTGGAACAGCCAGGTAGTTCCTAATATAAGATTATATTCCCTTGAATATCAGAAGATTATGATGCATATATACAACAGCTTTCTTTTTATTTCCTAATATCATACCTTCTGACATGTGGCTTTACAATGAGTGTCCCAATAACACTAGGAAAGGGATATCCTTAAAAGGATTCATTTTAAAAGAAAAGGAAATATTTTGGTGTTTTAATGTGCCTAAATGGGAAAGTAATTTACAAAAATCTCTGCAGAATTTCCATCCTCTACTGGCCTATTATCATAAGATCAAATTGTGCTGACGGAATGAAAACTCTGCTCTCTGACTTTATACATAGCATAAATTCAAGCCTACTTTCCATTCATGACTGTGTATATGCTTAAACAGATCTTGTTGCACCCCCAAAGTTCAAATTTTTAATCTGTTAGGGCTGTGATTTTATATGTTAAGAAAAAATAAATCAGAAAACAGGCATTCTAGCGCTGCATACAGGCTCCCCTGTATGGTGCCCATTCTTATTATCTGGATGAGAATTTATGACTCATCTCTAAGCACACTACTCACAGACAGTAACAGACAGTGCAGTCCAGCAGCAGGTTGTCTCCAGCCCACCACCTCCAGCAGATGTGAGGTGTCAAGGAAACAGATCAGGAAAAACACTAGGGAAGGACAGCAGATAACTACACATCCCACCTGGAAAAACTCTTCCTGCAAAAAGGCGGTGATTTTTTTCTCTACATTGAATTCCAGTTGCATGTTGTGGTGTGATACAATAAGCAACGCAGAGATGTTAGAAAAATCATCCTTTCAAAAATGTAACTTAAAAGCTAGTACCAAATATGCAAATATTAACATGCAGATGATACATATTTTTATCTTTAGAAATACAAGCTATAATTTGCTTCTCTGTTTATTGGTGTCTGGTATGTAATGTCAAGCATTTAAAATATTTATGGTCATGTTGGTTCTAGTCCAACCCTTTGATCTTTGCTATTTGTATCTTTTAAATGAAATTCCTTGTTAATGAATGATAATAAATGTATTTTAAAAGGTGTTTTTTCTTCTACATGTTATATATGTATACATTTTTTAAGAGCAGAAATAGATGGGTCAACATTTGTTTTGAAGAAAATGTTTATTTTACTTTTTTTTTGTTATCTTTTTTTAAAAAATGATGTGAATAATTTTATGAGGATCAGAAGAATTGTTCCACCTCTGCCAACAATTCACCTACAGAGGCTCAGTCACTGATGGAAAATTGCAAAATGGAACTGCTACTTTTTTTCCTGTGGTGAATAATTCATGTTTGGGAATGGTTTCATCATTGAGCACTCTTCAAGTCATTAAACTGAACTGAAGAAAATGGGGTGAAGTCATCATCAAGAAGGTCAATTTATGGAAATACTGTTATCTCTTTCACAGTATTATTAATACCTACTGACACCTTCATGCTCGGCGGGGTAAAGCCAATCATTAGCCTATGAGGTATAAGTAAGGTCTCAAATACATGGTCACAATGAGAACATCATTATTGGAAAAGTGATCTGAGTGCAGTAGGTACGAGAAGGAAAAGGCAGTGAGACAGAAGGGAGAGGCAGCTCTTGATCTGAAGTTATAAAGCTTAATTTTTAGCAGGCTGCTGTATTTCTTGCCCTGGATCTGCACGGTGCTTGTTACCAACTGCCTATTGGTATTTCCAAGGCAGATTGCTTCAAAGTCTGAAGAACAGCCACTCTGTAATTTTAGGAAGAATTAATTTGGCAGAGGATTAAAAGGAAAGGCTGTTTGACTTTCTTTGAGATGTGTGTAATTGTAATATTTGCAATATATTTCTTACTAGTGTCTATTTAAAGCACATTGTCACCTGGGAAAAGTTTTCCAACTGTTTTCAAATCAAATGACTTGCATGTAGATTGCATACATATTAATCTTTGCAAAGCGTCTGTTATGACTTAAAGGTTCAGATAAGGCTACTTTCTCAGCAAGGTTTTTGGCACTAGCAATCACAAAGTGCAAGCTAAAGAATTTTCTTAACTAAAAATGCTATTCCACTGCATGAGTTTAAGAGAATACAATACTTTAGTGACAAGGTTATACATAGTCCCCTTAGAACTACCTCTGAAAATTCTGCATGCAAAAGAAAATTAATATGATAACATTACACCTGTGTATCACAATATTTAAAATAAACATACAATTGATGAACGCATAATGGTATGTGTATTTAATTAGTTATGTCCTGAGCCAGTCCTACTAACTTAGACTTGCAATTTTTGCAAATCTGATGACAATCCAAGTACACTTCTCCACAAAGAAACATAACGAATCTCAACCCTGAACAACACAGAATCTCCACTTGTAATCAATACAAATCATGCCTTTTATTTCAAAGGGAGATGAACTGTTCCTTCATTTTCTGAGAAAGGTAAAAGGAGTTTTTTCTGGTTTTGTTTGGTTGGTTTTTTGGGTTTTTTTCAATAGCCTTCCAAACTGGAATGCAAATCCCAAAGGATCTGAAATTGAAATGATCAATATAAATTGCTGAATGCATTGAATCTTTTCTATGAATGTGAGTTACTTAAAAATTAACTATGGATTTAGGGTAATTTAAGAATATTATTTTCTAAGAAGAATTATAGATATGCAGGGTGAAAGCAATCTTTAAAACTCAGCCAGTCAATCTCCCTGCTTTGAGAGAAGGTCTTATATTCTCAGGCCATCTGATCTTTGTCTGATCTGTTCATAGAGGTCTTCAATTATGAACTTAAAGAAGCTCCCTTGGCAGACTCTTCCAGTCCTTAACAGGCTTTGCAGCTGGAAAGTTTTTCTTTAATGTCTAATTTAATCTAATCTAATCTTTTTCTCCTTTTTGAAAAATTAAGCCAGTGATTTCTACATTGCGTGAACACGGAGACTAACTGATGACTGTGCTCATTATAGCATCTTTTTACGTATTAGGAGATTTTACTGAATTGCTCCTCACTCTTTTCAAAACCAAGCAAATCCGTTTCTTACAACTTTCTGTCACATTTTTAAACCTCTGAGTTGTGTTTCTGCTCTTGCCTGCACTCTAGTTAGCCTGCGTCTTTTCTTTAAGTGCCATGCTCAAAACCAGGCTATATTTTAGCTGAAGCCCTCTTTCTGCTGCATAGGACAGAATAAGGCATCCATCTCTTACTTAGGGTATGCCACTTAACGCACTCCAGAGTGACAGTGGCCTTTTTACTCAGCAAGGGGTTCAAACATATTAAGATTATTTAATTCATCATTACTGACAGAGATTTTTCTGCTAACCCATTTTACATTTACATCTTGGTTTTCTTCTATTCCAGGCCTTATATTCCTTAGAATTTCATATTGTTGGTTTTGGAGCATTTCAGTAACATTTTTAGGATCCGTGTGATTACTAATCTTGTCCTCCCGAATGCTTGGAATTCCTCCTAGAAAGATGCCATCTGCCAGTTTTATGTGTACTCCCTAATTCATTGAACAGGTTAGAAATGTGACTGTTCAATAGATTGGACAGAACACAAATTTGTTGTGTGAGTTTTATAGCAAACTGCTAAAAAATGATGAAGTTTAGAGTTTATTTTGATTGAATCCTCCATTCACTTCATTTGTTCATAATGACCAATCTACATCAACATATGAAGGTTTGCATCCTTATCCTTTTACAAATATCAGCATCCATAAGTAGCTGTGTCAGAAACATGTCTTTCACAAATTGCATATAGAAACAATAGTGCCATTGCTTTTTCTCTGTAGGTTTTTTTTCAGTTCCCTCCGGAAGAAAAATGCTAACTGCATAAATTCTTTGTCACGTTCTCTTTGCCCTGATTTATGACACACCTTTGCCGAGAGACTTGGAAATAACTTTTTGGTTTACCACTGAAATTATAGCTCATGATCCATAATTTCCTACAGCATTTCAATATGAACTGATAAAACTGTCATTAGCAGAGTTTCTATATAGTGCACAAAATGTTCTTACATATAGCATACCGTAATTTAAAAATATAGGAGTGTAGATGCATACATGACACTTGTTTTGCACTTGGGATTTTCGTTCAGAGAAATGCATAACATCGCTGAATCATAAAGTAGATTAATTTGGAGGGCCACTGCTTACTAATTTCCCCCACTAATTTACCCATATTGCCACCAGTAAAATTGTACAGGAATAATGCAGCTAATTCGCTTAGGTATTTTTGTAAATATTACTGACTGGCTGTCTCTCGGGGTGCTCAAATGCCTTTTCATATCTGGCCCCTAATAAATAATGAAATGTAGATGTTGCCCTCAGCTTACCAGTTTTGTTTTAGCATTGCCTGCATCCTGACTGGCAACTGGATTTAGCATATTTGCATAATTATGTTTCATTCATTCACTACTGGATTTTTTTAAACAAGAAAGGGAAAACCAAACCAAACAAGGAAGCAGGGAACAGCCTATCTGCATGAGGCATTTAAATGCATCCTGCTAGGCATGTTTGAGCAGATCCTATTTATGCATTTAGTTTGAAAAAAAAAAAAGTAAAACATTTAAGGTAATTAAAATAATTCTGAGTTCAATTTTAAATCCTGCTGGCATTATTTAGTATTCTATGAGAACTGTCATGCAAGGGAAAAAAAAAAGAGGGTAAATAATCTTTTCCCAGTACAATGAAGTAGTCCTACTGCTACTGAAATGTGTAACAAAACTTTTGTGGTCTTTTGGAAGAAGAGCAGGTGACTTCAAGCTTTTGCCTGATTTTTTAAAAAAATCCACAGCAGTTCAGTGAGTGAGAATCACCTTTAACTGTCAAGTTGATGGTGACCAAGGCTTCATATAATAAAAACTTCGCTTTTGCTAACTTGGGGATCAGACGGTGGAAACAAATCTTGATATCTTCTGCAGAAAGAGAATTGCCTCTGTCATTGCAAACTGGGTAATTCCAATGCACAATCAAGCAAGTCTTTAGTATAACTTTGCAAGGACATACTCTGGAAACACACAAGAAAAAATGAGTGTGGCTTTGCACAGATATGGACGAAAGATTACAGAGGGTTAATCTAGCAGTGAGAGAAAAAACATTCCCTTTTCAATGAATCCAGAAGGAAAGAACCAAAGAGAGAAGAAAAAATTAAAAGCAAAGGGGGACAAAATGTGAAAAAAGTAAGATTTTTTTTCCTTCCAAAATCTTCTGATTAATTTATTCCCAGGCCATAGAAACAATATATAACAGAAGCATAGAAAATAGATTGTATCTCAGGATCCTGTGTTTAGGAACACCTGGTCTATCCTTACACTTTTCTGATGGGAACAACTATATCTACATGAAGGCATCTTCTCAATACATTTTTAAAAGTCTTGATACTGACATGTGAAATTCAATAGCTTCTCTAGGCAACTTATCCTGGTGTTTAATTACCTGTATCACAAGAATTTTTTTTTCCTGAAGTCTAAACCTAAGTCTCTCATACTTGAAATAACTTTTTCCTTTATCCTCAGTGGACATGAAAAGATAGTTTTCACTCCTTTGCAAGTAGCCAGACTGTTACCATGTTCCCTCTGCTTAGTTTACTTCAGCAGTTGCTTTTGACCACCACCATCAGACTTTCAGTCTTTCCTAGCATCCCATGTGCTCTGCTCTGCTCATTGTCTCCTCCTGGCCTCTCTCCGGTGATCTAAATATTTCCCTACCTGTGAGGCTTGAGTAGGTTTTATCCTGTGCCATCTAAATGGAAGAGGAGAGATATAGCCTATCACATGCCTTCTATTTAAACCTGGAAAATCTGAGTGATTTCTTTAAAAGTGATAATTTCTGTCCTCACAGGGAGATGATGTTACGTAGTGTTTCACTGACATAAGGTGTGCTTTTCTTCGACTATTTGTTTGCTATATATATCTGTCATTGTTTAACTAAAACTTTCAATGACTATTGGAGAAGTGGCCCTGACATTTTCAGCAATCACAAGCTGGTTCAAAATCCACCTGCTCACCACTCTCCACATTAAATGCAGCAATAAACTAATATTTTTATATGCTCCAAATAAACCAATGAAAAATAATGCTGAATATGAAACTGAGATTAAATCCTTTCAGAGAAATTCCTATTTGGTGCTTTAGGATTTCCAGGACTGTCACATCTCATTTTGAACTGTTTCTAACACTAAGTATTAAAGCAAATTTATTTTCTGAAACATGATTGGGAAAAAATGGTTTTGTGGGATTTCATGGACATTGTGTCTTTCTTAACCAATATGAAATACATTGAATTTACCAGTAAGGAATTAGAAATTAATTAATGCATACTTCTTGTTCTAATTGCCACTCTTGGAAGCTCATTATGTTTATGAAAGTCGAGCAGTTCTTTCTGGCTAACACACATCACTATCCATTAACCAGAGCAAGCTGAGGCATAGAATAGGTGCAAAATAGGTTCAAGTGAGGTTCATCACACATACTGAAAGTAAAGATTCTCCTGCTATAAATTAGCTAATAATGTCTTTGACAATACAGAGAGCTAAATGAATGTCTCATGTCTAACAAACAGCTGTATTTCCACTCCTACAGATAATCGGTGAGCACTCAACCACAATTAATAGATTGAAAGAGGCTGATAGTTCTTTACCATAAGACTAAGTCAGAGCATATTAATGTAACACACGGTCATACATGTGCCCCAAAAATGTGGGACACATGTGCCAACCATCCAGCCATGCAGATCTTTGGTATTCTGTCACCTTGCTCACAGTGGATTACTGCTGACAAGTTGTAAGTCCACATTGGCTGGATTCAGCTACGGGATCTGATCCTTTGTGATGCTGAATATTGCTCTAAGTGATACAGACTGCCGACTGCAAGTCAGCACTTCATGGAAAATGCTCAGGAAATTGCAGAAATAAGTCCAGGGGCTGCCACCCCCTGAGAGGAGACAGGGAAAGCAAGAAGTGACTCAGAATGACCCCCAGCTCTCTGTTCTGATTTTCTCTAGTTGCTCCTGTCATCAAAAAATACAACCAAAAGGATGCAAAAATTGTAATTAATGGCCAAGCTATGTGTGGGCCTCCTCCTGTGGTTCTAGGCATGAGGCTGTTGTGGCAAATTTAAGAAGATGGCCTTTTTTGGGGTTGTTTTTTGTTTTCTCTTTGTACAAACTGGACCCAAGCTCTGCAGGCTCCAGGGTTCTATTGTTCATTTTATTAGCCTTTCCCAAGAACTGTAGTTTTAACCATTGAAGAGAAAGAGGCAAACAGTTCAATTTCTCTAGAGAAACCAACTACATTATGATTAGGGGGAAAAAAGTGAGGCCTGAACAGCTTTTCTTGTTTGACTCTTCCTTTTTCCTGGCTAGGTCTACAGCTCTCAAGCTCACGTTGTCTAGGCAGGCATGCACCCACACCACACAGCTGACTGTGCACAAAACTCTTGTGCACACTTGGTAAAATATTTTATTTCGATCAGCTTGGCTTCTGGAACTCATTTTTTTACGCATGCAGAACTGCTAGGAGTCTCCAGGGCAAGACTAGAGTCCCAGTTGCTTTTTATCTGGTTGTGGGAAAAGACAAAATGCCAGGTTCTTTGGCTTGAGCCTAGTTGTCCTGGAAGACCAAAGTTTAAGCTCAGGAATTCAAATATGAAGAAACCAGAATCTTTCACATGTGGATGCACGGTGTGTGAAGATTTTTGGGAAGTTCAAGAGCAGGTTAAATTGTTCATTTAGACAACACATATTTGTTTTCAATATAAAAGCAAAATAGCTATCTTTTCCAGCCTACTGATAAACTAATCTTTCTGATAGTCTTTCACATTTTCACTGCATTTTGTCATCTGGAGGCAATTTGCGTGGCTTTCTTCATGTCCAGGTAAGGTAAGAAAATGGCCCTTTAAGTCATAAAAATCTAGGAATGAATGAGCAGGCAGCATTAGCAATTTTATCTGGGATTACTTTATTTGCTTGTGAATTAGCTACACTGTAAGATAAGAGTGGAAGAAGAGATGGGGAAAAACTTATTTGCCATTATTGGCTAAGTTAAAAAAAAAGGAGATATCTATATATATCTAATTGATATCTATCTATATCTATATCTATGTATATCTATTTATATCTATCTATATCTATATCTATATCTATATCTATATCTATATCTATATCT
>NW_020897696.1:2173470-2194682 GCF_003984885.1 Neopelma chrysocephalum | reverse complement strand
TATCTATATCTATATCTATATCTATATCTATATCTATATCTATATCTATCTATATCTATCTATATCTATATCTACATCTATCTATTTATATCTATCTATATCTATCTATCTATATCTATATCTACATCTATATCTATCTTTATCTATCTATATAGATATATTTTTTTTTTCCCTAAGCGATACCAATGGGGAAGAGGTAACAAAAATATTATGCGGTTTAGATTTAGGGAATTTGGTCATAAAAATTATTGTCATAGGTCATTTTTCTAGCTTGTCTGAATGGAATTTTTTTTTGCAAATGATTTAGTCTTGTGCATCTAAACCAAGTCTGTGGACAAGCTGATTCTTCATGTCTGCCCAAAAAAGTACTATGAGTGCTAAACTGGGCTTTCTTAAACTCACTAGGCTTCATTTTTTGCCTTTAATAATGACTATATAAGATATAAAACAGATGTCAACAATTGCTAAAAAAGCAATGATCAATATTGCCATTTTGCTTGGCAAACCCAAACGGGGTGAATTAGAGATGGACTGGACAGTAATACAGGAAATAATTGAATATCATTACATAAATCGCTAGCAATGCCTGATCTCAGTTCCTGTATATGGTCTTACACTTCAAAAATATGTTGTAAGAATAAAGAATATTTTAAAAAAGAGGATAATTATGAACGGGTTTCATGTAATTCAAACATCTAACGAGGAAATAAACTTTCCCCTTAAATTAGACTAGAGAACACAGTGTATATTCATAAAAAAGGTTGGGAGGAGTTAAAGAGTCTCATAGTGCAAGGAGAAGGAAGCCCCTGGTTGTACTCCAAGATAAAAAGTGCACCTCAGATTGAAATATGCCTAGGCAATAAGGCCCAGAAGACATGGAATTTGAAGAGGAAATTTCTCTGAGCAGTAATAAGAATATGTAAAACTATTTCACTTTTCTTCTGAAAGACAGATTAAACCTCACAAACCTGGGAGTGAACATTTGTTTCTTCTAACTTAGAGACTAAGATAAGAACTATTTCCAAGCCAGAGTGCCAGAGTGCTAGAGTAGCTGAGCCACAGGTCTGATCTGATATTTTCTGGTGTTTCATCCATTTCTAAAAAACACTGTTGCTGAGGACAGAGATTTAGTCTTGCATTAGAACGTGGTTGCCAACACCGAGGAATGGAAGGGAACTGTCTGGCATCAGTGTTGGAGACTGATGAGACCCCTGAACATTTAGCAGTGGCACCAGTTCAGGGTGTAGAATCACAATCATCAGGAACCTTCAAAAAATCAGCCAGGTTTTGTTTTCTGCAAAATCTGGAGGGTCTAATGGCCCTTGAAGCTGAGGCTCTGATTCTGGAAAGAACTGTACAATGTGGCAGCCTGTGATGGCATGAACATAATGATTTCCAGAGTCCTGGATGCAGCCATTTCCATTTGTTCCTGCATTCGTATGCCCACACATAATAGTTTTTCCTGAATGCTACAGCTCTTAACAAAGCCCAATATAATATTAAAGAATGATGTCAAAGCTGCTCAACTCCTCTGAAGAAGCAACTATTGAAAGGCTGCTGTTATTTCAGTGCTAATGCAGCATAAGGATTCAAGTACAAACCATTGTTTTGGGTATGGTTACTTATAAATACATAGTGAGACGTCATGTCTTAAAACTCAAAGCTTTTGTTTAAGTAGAACAGACAAACTAGGGTAGGAGGAAAATCTGATGCAGAGACCACAATTACATACTGGGGCGTGGCTGAGCCAAAAATACACCTGTCTCAACATTCAGTCCAATCCCCTGCACTGGGCTGCATACCAACTATTCATAGCAAGTCCAATTTTAGCCAGAAAAAGGCTGTGAAAGGATTCGTGTGTGTGTATGTGTGTGTGTGTTAGTGGAATATTATCAAAATAACATTTACAAAAATAAAACATAAAAACATATTTTGAGCTACTGTAGTTGATTCTTTTTAAGGTCAGAAAAAAAGAATTACCCATGCTGATTTCTAAAAAGGAGGGCATATGCCCCCTAATACCTTTAAATCTTATTTCTTGTGAAAAGGAGCTCTTACTATTTTTGTTTCTAATCTAGGCCAAGTTCTGAAATCCTTGTAAAAACCAAGGGCTTAATAATGAAAAAAAAATAACTGGTAGCTTTATTTTTATATCAAAAGGAGATAAGGATTAAAAATACTAATGTGTCTAACTGAGTATATTCCAGTTTGCTTCCCAGTGGAAAAAGAGAGTTTGTAAAGATTAGGAACCAGACTGTATTGCTTGGTACATGAGGACCCATGACCTTGACCACGGTCATGACATTCTGGCTGAGCTCCAGCTGTCCTCAGTGGGTTCCTGGCTTCAGCAGAACATGCAGAATAGTATTGGTCATGGACACAATTTAACCAGTCACTTCTTATTAGCAATTGTTTTTCATTAGAACCATATAAAAACATGCAGAAATGCTTTCATCACTATGTCCTGAACTTACATGCTATCTATACATCTATTTTTCCCCAGGTTATTTCTTCTGTCGCTACCACTTTTACACTAAAGAAGAAACTCCAAGTGTGCGACACATACACACATGCCTCGTTGCTAAATTTCATTCATGTGAATGAAGGTGGTGCTGTAATAAAAAGTATTAAAAATATGTTAGCCTTCACTGCATCCCTTATATTTATTCCCCATCATTCAAAGGTGTGAGATGGGTGGTAAAATGTATTTGCAAATTTGTTATTTCTCCTCAATGCTGTAGCTTTGGAGCCTATTATCAGTTTCAGAAGCAGAGCTAGGCTGAAGAAAAGAAAGGCATTTTGTAATGGTCAAGAGTCAATGGCCCATCTGAGAGAAAACCACAAAGACCACAGACATACTTTCCAGCACATAACACTCCCTAGTCTTTCTACACTCTCTGTGCTTGAAGCAAGCTTAACCACTAATGCTTGTGTATTTAGTTTGCTATAGTTTAACTGTTGTTACTTGCATCCCTAATGTTGGTAACTATTTCTACTTACCTGTCTTCCAAAAGATGCCACATATATCAGCTGTTAATGAGATACTTGCTAGTCTCTTGCCTGTGCATGTCCCTCATCTTCTGTGTTCATGCATCAGTCCTGCTGGGTGTAAACAGAATAAGCCAGACATGAATATTTTCATGCATATGTCCTGTTTCTTATTGCTGACACTTTATTACCCTCCACAGAGCCACTGCAGAGCCTCCACTGATGCTGCCCTTTCATACCTTGAGGTTGTGATAACATTATGTTAGAGCATGTGCCACAGAAAATGCAAAATAATTTGCTTCTATGGGGTCTAGAAGAGCCTCTCATTAGAGCTGGGCTGCCTGCAGTGAAGTGATACCAAGCCCCTCTGCCCTACCAGCTGTATTTGTACCTGAAAACTGTTATGACCCTCAGTGGAGAATAAAGTGAGAGTCCAATCCAGTCCAGAAGGAAGGCTTTATATTGCAGGGTCTCCAGGAGTAATTGGAATTACTGCTTATATATAAGAGCAACTCCAGGAAGAAAGTTTGTTCCCTTTTTTGCAAGCACTTTTATATTTACATGCAAAAAACCATCTGGACCCAAAAGCTTTGACCCAGCACCAGAAGAGTCCATTGCTGCAATGCACTTTAGATTTCAGATATGCTCCCATTTAGACTCCTCTGAAAAGTGCAGGGATTTTTCTCCTGTTGGCATCAGGACAATTGGTCTGGCCTTTTGCAACCTACTCAAATGCTCTTGGAAGAGAGGGATGGTTGAAGCAATCTTCCACTGGGTGGCTTGAGAGGAAAGTTTGTGAATACTAGAACACTAGAAGGTGGAGCTCGTAAACCTCTGAAGAATGGGTTTCCAAGCTCTGCTCATCTGAAAGCTGTTTTCACTAGCATATCCTCTAACACTGAGTCATAAAAAATGGTCCTGACAAGGCCATAATCCAAATAGTTTTGCACACCCTCCTTCGTTCATTCTGATGATGGAAAGAAAAGACAAGGGCTGTGTTAATTAGTCTTATTTCTGAAATGGACTTTAAATATGGTTAGAAGGTGTAGAGCAGTAGAGCAAATGCAGGCCTTCTGTGATGGTGCATTAATTTTGGTGGAATAAGATTTCCAGTAGAAACAGAAAAAATCTGGCCATCTGTATTCACTCTGGTTTCTCTGATCAATGGCTTGTTTTAATTAAGTTTTACATAGAGTGTTACACAATGCAGATATTTATGATGCAATAAACTACAAGAAGGGAGACACAAAAAAGTTAATGAAATCAGTCTCCAATGCTTAAATATTCTTTTCATATCCAGAGACTGTGCATTAGGGTGATAATGGTGAAAGAATCAGAGCTACATATGTTTCTGGATTTAAAATTTTATGAAGTTTGGTTACAGTCAGCTTTTAAATTGCAAGCCTTTTAGATTTGGGGGAAGGTTAGTTTGAGCTTAGAGTAAATCTCATATCAGACAAAAATCAGATATGGCTCAGATTCATCCAAACCATTGTAGACTTCAAAACTTGAAAACTAGAGACTTTAAGTTTTGGTCCATCCATTGCACAAACAAGCTAACACTTTCTCCTGAAGTGCATTTGGAAAAGATCCTACCATTCAGTGGAAAACATTTGGGTGTAAACATCCATGAAATTTGGAAAATTATAACTTTAAACAGATACACTTTCCTGCTATTTATCATCTCACTGTTCACTAGCAGTATTTTCTCAAATATGCAGTGCATTTGCTATGAACCTAATTACATAAATACATATTAAGATGATTAAAAAACACAATAACATCACTTGCTTTATTGACTTGTTTGTATACCTACTTAATGAGAGTAGCTAGTTAGCTGCTTTAAAAAACAACACACAAAACAATTACTTGTTTGAGAGACTGCAGTATATATTAGGAAACCCTGTTAAATTAATGGTGACTGTTCTTGTTTCCTGCCTCCCCACATGGATGACTTTGTCTCTTAGTAAAGGCAATGGCAAAACCCCCACTAGGATGCCTACAATTTAAATGAAGTCCTAAATGTTGAGTAAGACTCTTTGATCCCTTTTTTTGCAAATTTTGGCCAAAGCTGCCAGGCACTGACATACCTGTCTGTGGGATTCTAATGTTTTTGATGTTCATAGTCTCTTCATTTTGCTTTGATTTATGGAAATTTAAATAAACCAGTCACAGTCTGCTAAGAACTGCAACTTTCTGGTTGAAATACGTATCTCCTGACATGTGAATGCTTTCCTCTGAAAATGCTTTGATTTTTTTGTATTTTCTTAAGTGTCATCAACAGATCTGCGAACTTGGCTAAAGTTCAGGGAATATAATGAAAACTTCATCATAGCATCAACTGTCATGCACACTGAGACAGCATTTGGGGCAAATAAGCACAGGATCCCTAACACGACCTGTATCTTTCCTGCTCATGCACATATGCTGTAATGTACTTAAAACTTGAACAGAACTTTAGAGGAAGTTCTTGAAGAAAAGTTACTTGTTCCTGGCAGCATTGTGGCCCAATGCTGAACAGTTAATGAACCAAGTGGTCTCCCTGGGCTCCCTCTGTAGTCAGAGGGCCAGTGGAGGAGGGTGACTCTTCCCCACAGAAGAGCAGAAGGAAAATTTTGGCATTAGCATAGTATTATTGTATATCACGATCACATTACCACATAGCACAATACTAGCACATTAGCATTGTTAGTATATTTGAAGTATATCAATATATCATGCTATCAATATATTATTAGCATAGCCTCTTTTTCACCTCTCTGCTGACTACAGAGGCTGCCGGGGCAACCTGACCCTTACACCACTTGAAATGCGCATCTGGGCAAGTGTGGTACGGGCTAAAAACTGTGTCCTGGCAACTGGATGGCCCTTCTCAAAACATGTCTTATTTTACAGCTAGGTCTGTGGAAAGTATGTTTTTATTTAAAGAGTACCTTTGAGGATACCCACAGCTCCACTTTGCCAACAGAGGTTAAATGATTACAACGAATGGTTGCATACCTGGCATTTCTACAGATTTCAAGGCTGAGAGGTTGGTTCACAGCTTCCTAAAGATGTTGAATGTTAAAAGCATCTTTCCAGTTGAAATAACCAGCTCAGTGCCACAGCAGCATACGACATGTACGACAGGCTGGGAGCTGGGTTGCACTCACTTCTTTTCAGGACAATAGAACTGTTTTCCTTCTTTTCATGCTGCAAAACAGTTTCAGCCTGGTTGCATTAAATTCTTATGTTAATGTTCCATTAATTAGCTTCCCTTTCTTTATATTTGGTCTTCATTGTTCTGCTTTTACTTTGTTTCACTCCGTGTATAATTAAAATGTTTAACATCGTTCCTTCCTGTGGTCAGGACACATTCGCTTGCGTCCGCGTCGCTCCCAACCCTAGCTGAGGCCAAATGGAAGCAATTAAAACCGGGGACTACGTTGTCCGTGTGTCTCCCTCCTCTCGCCGCCGCCCAGCCCCTGACGCGGCGGCGCCTCCGACCTTTGCCGCTCCCGGCTGGGACCCGCGGCCAGGCAGAAGGGCTCGGGGTGGAGGTCTTTCTGCTGAAATAAGGGATTTATGTATTTTATTTTTTTTTATCTCTGTGCGTACGCTTGTGCTGCTGCGTATGTGAACACCTCCGTGTATCCACACACCCGCGTACACACGCCCCCGCCCCCCGCTCGGGGGTGGCCGCTGCCACCGCCTCCCGGTAGGTGGCGCCTCAACACCGCCCACCTGTGCAGGCTCGGCCCGGCCCGGCCTGCTTGGGAGAACAAAATTAAAATAAATAAAATAATAAATAAAATGAAATAAAATAAAATATTAAAATAATAAAATGGATGAGCAAAACTGCTGGTCGCTTCCCCTGGATGATCTGTTCCGAAGAGCGGCGCGACAGGAAAGGCCTGTGCCCCGCTGCCGGCATGACGGCACCAGTGCTACGATCCGGCGTGCCTGGCTGTCTGCCCCCATAGGTTTGTTGGCTTACAGAAGAGCTGTAAAAAAATGTGAATTAAAAAGATTTTACTCTTGGTTCAGTGAGGCCTGAGAGAGTCTGCCCGGCTGCAGGCACCAGTCGCAGCTGCCATCAGTGCATGGGCATTAGAGGCTTTCACATCTCCTGGTTCCCACGATGGTTGCAGTGGACTATGCTGGCATGAAACTGGTTCAATGGAAAAGTGAAGCATTCCCTTTTAGGGATGGAAAGCTGCAGTCCAGGAGAAGCTGCTAGGCTTCCGGTCACCACCTGAAGCAGGGAAGAGTTAAGCACCAGGTCAAGTTAATGTGAGGCTTGTGCCCTCTCCCTGGAGCTCCCATCTCAGCTTCCCAACTGCCCCGTCCCATGCCCCACAGTACCTAATTTTCACACAGGCTATCTCTGCCCTGTGCGTGCAAGTCAGGGTTGTATTTTCCACTCAAGAAGCCAGGATCCCATCTCTCTAACTGTTTTATTCCCTGACTATAAAAAGGAGCTACTGATATTTTGCCTTCCCCAAAGTCAAACCCATTAAACAGTGTGGGACAGCCTTCTATCATGGCGATGGGAAAAGGAAGGGGGGGAAATTACAGATTTTAAAAAGCTCATTTTTTCTACTTTGGGTGGGTTTGTTTTTTATTAAACATAGAAGTTCATTAGAACATGCTGATAAAATCAAGAGATTTATTTAGGAGTTTCTTCATTAGCCCATATCAATTTATAAAATGTTTGCATGGTGACCTTCTTGCAACTGCAAGAAACATGAGGGATTTAAACACCAAATATCCATGTTTGGAAAGGAGGCAGGAAGGCAGTGAAACAGTCAACGTGTATTTTGTTTTTTGGGTATTTTTCACATTTGACAAGAGTCACTACAGACTTTAAAGAATTCACAGCACATTGTCAAAAAATACTGTTTAGGTTCACCTCTCCTTGAAAACCCTCTCCTGCAAGCAATACAAGCAGTTGTCTCGAAATGGTAGGATATTTCTGGAAAGAGAAAAGTGCTTCTGTTGTGACACCTATGCTTTCACTTTTGTATATTTTTAACATAAGTAGGTAGGATGTTGGGAGAAAAGGGTACTGGTATCACATCTTTGTTACTAGAACATTGACATCTCTTGCTTCATTGATTTTTTATTATAGTTCCAAGGTTAGAAATAATGATTGTCAGTGACAGCTTCTTTGCTGCTTGCTTCAGCTTCAAGCGGTAATTTCAAGCATATTTTATTTTAGTTTATTTCTCCCCATCTGTATAAACTCCCTGCCTTTCTGTCTGCAACAGGAATAAGTGGTTTGTAAAAAGCCACCTCTGAAAAGTTCAGGGCTGCAACATGTCAGCATAAAAGATAACACCAAACCAAGCTGCCTTTGTCACTGCTACTTCTGCTGTCTTGGCATCTGTCGACAAAGAACCGCTCCAATCTGGGGATCCCTGCTGGGGTGAGATATGTCCACGTCTCAAGCAATGGACCAGGCGACACCAGTGCCAGAACGCTGCAACCATCTGATGCAAGTCGCTCCTAATGAAAGTCCAGCATGGGGCTAAATGAGTTTCCTCCACTGCTGGGTGAGGGGCTAATGATAAAAGCCCTCCCTGGGCTCACCACTGCTGTCAGTAGCTTTGTCAGGGCATATGGCAGTTGGCTAACTGCAGCTTGTGTGAGGATTCCTCTCACCGTGTTACCTCTGGATTTTGCTGGCGGGCTCGGCTGAGAGACCTCTGCCTGCTGCCCAAGGGGTGTGCGGGTGTGTGGGTGCTTGCTGTGGCGAAAGGGCATGGAGTTTTGGGGCAGCAATATTTTGGCACCCGGCGACTGTTGTTATTGCTGCTGGAGAGGCACAGCTCACATGAAATCTGTACCACCTTGCTGTAGAAAAGGCTAAAGATGTGCTAGTTGGTGAAGTCAGCTGTGCTCCCTCACATGCAGACATGCTCTGCTGCCCCAGTCCTGTGGGCTGAGGCATTCTGCATTTCCAGTCCCAGCATTTGCAGTTGAATTAATTAATTAATAATAATAATTACTATAATAGTAATAATAAAGTAAATGAAACAGTTGTGGCCAGGAAGTCCCTAGGCAGCTCACAAAATATAATTTAAAATAATAAGAGAAAGAAAGTAGATCCTGTCTTTCATTAGAGAAACTAGTGAGAAATTTGGTGAAGTAGATTAAAAGGAAACAAAAGGCAAATGTACGCATACACGCAAACACACACGTGCAAATGCACGCACACACAGACAGAGATCCTGCATGGAAAGTGTGCTGAGAAAAATACCAAAAAACACCACCAAACCACTCTAGGGATAGGTGCTTGCTTGCTCACTTTTATTCTTATAACAGTTTCTTCAACTTTTTGTAGTTGACATTAAATGTGAGACCTGTAATTTTTTTTTTCAAACATAGCAGCAGCATGTTCTCTGCACCTGTTAGTTTTATGATTTGCTTCTCACAACAATTCCTTTGCTGTTGAGACATGATTTGAATGTCAGGCACTGCTGAATCAGCTTGTGAATAGTAATGGAGGTGGGTTCAATACATTTTCCAAAAACAACCTCCCTCTTCATGCCTTGTGTGACTTGCCCCTTGCAAGGCATGTTTGATCCCTCTTTGTCTCGTGCCATTTAGTTTCTCTGTTCTGTTTTAATACTCTTTCTATCTCTCACCATTATTTCCACATTCTTGTGTTGTTTTTTTCTCACTACACTCCCCCGGGTTCACTCCTCAACAACTTATCAACAACTTAGGTAACAGCAGGGGCATTCATAAGTGAAATGTTTAGTTAAAGCATAGTAACCCTGCCCTTGAGATGCATTCAAGGCAGGTCAAAACCATATAAGGGTTTTATTAGCAAACTTCAACTACAGGACAGTCACTACTCCAGACTGACCACACTACCTCCATGGTGACCTGGGATTAATGATTCCCCAATACTGAATTAGACTGGCTTTTTTCCTATAAGGGCACACAGCAGCTCAATGGAAGACCATCATCCAAAGTATTATAAGGAGCAAAACAAAACAAAAAAAC
Organism: Neopelma chrysocephalum; assembly: GCF_003984885.1. Taxonomy (NCBI): domain Eukaryota; kingdom Metazoa; phylum Chordata; class Aves; order Passeriformes; family Pipridae; genus Neopelma; species Neopelma chrysocephalum. The sequence goes on along the minus strand of NW_020897696.1, from coordinate 2,184,701 downwards.
CCACAATCCAACAAAACAAAATACAGCCTTACTACTGCAATCACTGTCCATTTTCTGTGAGTTATAAACTATACTCAGTAGAGTCCTGAGTCAGGATTTTGGCATGCTTTTGGGATTTCTCAAGGATGTACTTGTTTAAACTTGTATGGCACAGTCTGTGTATCTCAAAGCACTTTAAGGCTGTTTATCATTTAGACTCTTAAGACCCCTGGCAGGGTAGGTTATGTCAAAGACTGGACAACTTAGGCGTTGAGGCTCAAGTCTTTAGAAAATTTATTACTACTAAGATCCCTTCCAAGATCTGTGCCTAGATGCTTCAGGCATTATTGAAAAAGGTTTTTACGTGCCTTAGCAGATTTGCCCTGTTTCATAAGCTTCTCCCTGGCATTACTGTCAATCTCAAAAACCAGTGAGAGTTCTGGAAAGGTCAGGGAGGTCATGAAGGTCCATTTAATAGTATCAGATCGAAGCAAAGTACAGATGGAAGCCTGCTGCATTTTTCTGACACATGCTGCAAATTGTTCCAACTAGTTTGAAAACTAACCTAAGTCTTTGGATTTAGCTAGCACATTCATTAGCAAGTTCTTCATGTGAGCTTCAGCTGAAGCTGAAGCTTTTTTTGGTGGTATGATCTAAATGAATTAATTTTTAAAAGGAATTTGCATTATTTAAAATATGTTGTTGTGAATCATGTCGGGGAAGCTCCATCAAGGACTGAAAGCATTATGCCCCATTTGTCTTATTGCTGTGAAAATGTATTCAAGAAATTAACTTTTCAACTTAACTGAAATAAAAAGGAATTTTATGTGAAGAGAAGGGTTTTTTTCCATTTTGCTGTTGATAGATCCAGATATATCCAGTACAAATTTAAGACATGCTGTGAGTGGCTCTCAGTACCTCTTGGAAGCTATGGGAGAAGTAACTGAGGGACTTTGTAGCTTATGAGAGATTCTTAGAGCAGTCAGGCTCCAACAAGTCTCTGCCTGCATGAGGGCAATCCTGACTACTACTGAAATGTGTGCAAGCCCAAATGAGGTTCTAGGGATTCCCAGGATATCTGTTGCAAGCTCCTCTCACTATAGCGCTATGTTTGCTGTGCTTTAGTATGTAGCACTGCCTCACTGAATGCTTCAAGTGTCTTGGTGCAGATTGCATCCAGTTAAGGAGTTACAGTCTGTCTCCAGCTCCTGCTCAGGAAAGACTGTTTCTAGGCAGCCTTAACTGTCTGACAAGGCATGCTGCTTACACAAGCTGTGTATTTTAAAGATGCTTGCAGAAAAGGGAGGGAAATTTTTCAAGTAAACTTGGCCTGTTAGAGCAAGTTTATATAAAGACTATAGGACAATTAACTTCTTGACAACTGCTTTTTCTTGATGTGCCCTACATAAACAAACTGGGCTACCCGAATGCAGAAAAATTAGTGATTGTTAGTGAACATCATAGAAGTGCCCTAAAAAGTTCTTGTAGTTTGTCCTACTCACCTAAAATCTCAGGTTGCTTTATGGAAAAGGCTGCTAAAACATCCTTCACCTTTTTGCATTCAAGAAAGCTTCAAGGGGAATTTTCAATACAGGAACAAAACCCAAAAAACTCAAAACAACAAATCAATTAAAAAAATTATATTTGAAAAAAGCCATTTGGTTTGACTTACAACTTGATCTACATAATGCCAAAGTCTCCAACAGAGATGTGGAGCCATCTTTTGTGGTCCGTGTTAGTGTGGCTCTTAGAAGCTTTGATATTGGTCATGTTTTCAGTACCCACAGGCACTTTTTATTCCTGAGAGGAAGACTAGCTTGTCTATAAGACAGTGTAATCTTTTAGGCAAAAGAGTAAAAAATCAGTTTGTTTGAAGCAAAAAGATGATGGAAATAGAAATACCAGTACTTTACATGGAATAATGCTTCACTGAAAATGTTTTTCCTCTGGGTAGAAATGGGAAGGAGTAAAACGCTAGACTCTGGATAAACTGTGTGAAATTTTATAATTGTCCTATGCCCCAGTATGTTAACAGTTACAGGAATGGGTTGGAACAAGTTCTTACTCCATTGCTTGTACTGTTTCCTGTGGCCTCAGTAAATCACTTAACCTTTGTCCCTAAGTTTCCTTATTCAACAATTGGGAATTTAAAAACTTAATTTTCTGCCTCAGAGAAGTGTTTTGTAATTTAACTAGTTAATGTCTGTAAAAGGCTTTGAAGTCTCACATAGAGTAGCTAGCTTGGGTTTTCTTAAGTCTGGAATATGACAAATCCAGGGTGGTAATATATAAATAGTATAAATATATAAAACAAACTTCCACCCCCCAACCCCCAGAAACAAGAGTGAACAAGTGTTGCTGTAGAGAATAAAGAACCAGTGACTGAACAAATCTGCTTTGGAACACACCCTGCTAATTCACAATTCTATCAAACAATCTTCAATCTCCCCATTTTAAATTACTGGCATATGTGATGACTCCACCATGCATTTTTCCTTCTGATTTTAACTCCCCTTTTAACAACACAAGTTTGTGTCTGCCCAGACAAGTAGGAACATTGTCAGTATGGGATATGAAATGAATTAATTGTTTGGTGGGGTTTTTTTTCCATGAAAAGTTTTGCCATCCCAGTAATATCTTGTATAGTTCTCTTCCAGTGTGCTCTCAGCCCTACACTTATCAGGTGTCATTTCTTTTTATTCAATAATTATGCCATTTTCAGTAGTGCTGGATGAATGCTTCAGAAAGCTGTCTACAAATATTCATTCCAGCTCTTAAATAAACTCATTTCAATTATGTTAATGCATATTTCATGTACACTTTATCTGATCATTCTAGTGAATGATTTATTGGCAGGAATGCTTGTCCAAATGAAAGATTTTAAGGTTCAGGTAATTCACAAAAAAAAAAAGAAAAAGAAAAAAAAAAGAAAAAAAAGTGAAATATGCATTTCTAATAATAAAACTCTATACTACAAATCATAAGTAAACTCAGGATCAATGTGTTAGTGTACATAAACATGAAAAATGAGCCACAATCTAACAAAATTCTTTCTACCTTAGTTCACTTGCAGTGAAGTAATCTTGAGCAAATATCAAACTAAGAATGATTTTTAAAACACCAGAATATTTCCAACAGGTAGTCAATGAAAGGAAAACAAAACAACATTCCAGTAATTGACAATTCATACACAGACCTGCAATACATAGAATAAATCACCTGCAAATTCTCTGGTCTTTTATTCTATTTGTCTTCTTTGGGTACTGAATTTGGTACAACAAAATTCATGCTGTTTATCTCAGCAACACAGCAGAACAAACTATTGACAATGCACTGTTATCAGTAAAGTATCCTTTGGAGAAAAGCTGATTTTCCTGATGGATAGAACATGTTTATAAAAGCTAGTGTTAAATACTTTAAAAAAATTGCTTTCATTTATCTACAGTATCACAGCCGAATTTCCATCAATGTATGGGATCTTGTTAACTTAAAGGAGACACACCAAACGTACCTATGATGCAGCCAGGCTGTGAAAGAGTAAATAGAGAGTGAAATTCCAAAAGAAAACAAGTTCTTTCTTTCAGTGGTCTATGTTGACTGTCCAATTGCTATTTTGAAAGATAATATGATTTAGTATTGTGGCAAAATGCAGGAGTCTTAGTGAAACTGGATTTTGGCACTCTGCAGATTGGGCTCTTAATATGTATGTTCTATTCAAGTTTTTTCCCAAAAATCTACAAGTACACAGACAGCCGAGTCAGAACTTGAGCTCAATTGTAAAATATGGATCCTACCTGAAAAACTCAAGACAAAAGACATCCTGGACAGCTGTAGTTTGATGAAGAGATAATTTTGTCCATGTTCTTCCATTTGGGCAGAGGTCTACCTGAACCATTACTGACATGTTTGCATAATTTTTTTCAAAGCAATATTTCCATTTTTCTGACCTATCTATCTGCATACTACTTGAGCAAAGAAGTGAAATTAACTGATGAAAAACAAATAGTGTTCGTATGTCATGGATTGACGTTCAGCCACAGTGTGAGACATTTTTGCATTCCTCCTAGTCTACGCTATTCCCTCACTTTGGACTTCAGACACTCTTTCCACTGCTATTTCTAAAAGACACTGACAGGCAGTATCAACAGTTTCACATAGTTTTTAATTTTTATTTATATTTAAATGAACCAAATTACACTAGCACACTCTAACATACATAGAGAGTAAGGAACTGAGAATATGAAGGATGTAAAGTATCAAGTAAGTTGTTCCCTCTTGTCAGAGTCAGTAGTCTGGACATTATATTGGCAAATAACACTTATGATGAATTGCACAGCTCAATCTGCAGCTCATACATGTATATTGGAAAACTGAAGAGAATTAATGTGAGCAATTTTTAAATATTAAATTGAAAATGAGATATCTTTTTTGCCAACAGAATATTACGTCAAATTGTGTTCTTTATTGCATTTTTCTTCTGAATATGATTACTATTTTCCATTTTCTTTAAGAATGCACAATCCTATTGTTTCTCCATACTAACTATTTGGGCTTTCCTTTGATCTATAACAATTTCATTTAATTTAACAGAACAGGAGTGGAGTTCTCAAGCATTTTATCATTTCCTTTGTGATGAAATCTGATGCAAAGTCCATGACTTCTGTAGAAAATGCACCGTTATTGACATAAATGTGCATTGTGTCAGGCCTTCAGATTTCAGACATTATTTATATGTCCTGACAATAGTTCTTGAACTGTGTAGACAGTACTGATGGATTATCCATTCTTCAGCATTTCAAAATGGAATCAAAAAAGTTGGTCAGAGAAAAAATCTTGGTCTCATAGTAATGAAAGGATGCTCATTACAAATATTTCCAAATACTTTCTTTTTGAACTATAGTTCAAATATATAGACCTACTAGACTTTTTTATAACATAAAAATTAATTCCTTTCTGATGGAACTACCAGTGGTTGTCCAAGGATCAGTGAAGCTGATTTGATTACACTGAATATAGGGTAGCCTCGATCCAAAGCATAGTTACATTATATATGACGAAAAGAGATTATTAGGTAGGATCATTACACATTCTAGTGCCTGAGGAAGTCAGCTAGGAGGACTGCACAAGAGTTCTATTGGTTGCCACATACAAAAGAAAGGCTGGTGAAAGCCAAAGATAAGTAGGAATTACAAACAGCTGTCAAACACATGCTGGTCAGACCTAGAAGGGGCATGAGATCAAGAGATGTGAGACTAGTGCCAATTGTGTGTTTTCTCAGCTGATTTTAAAGCATTTGATTAGGAAGAAAAACATTTTGACTTGAAGATGGCATGTCCACCGTGTTTAGTTGACACATTACATGCTTAATTGACATGCTACTGTGAAAAAATATTATTAAAATTATTTGTACTTCAGAAAGACATAAGGTAGCAGGTTTGCTCTTGCTTTATCTCTTTAGTATACTAACAGAGATGACCGCAAAGAGATCCTAGAACGTGAAATCAAATGAGACATTAGGTTTATTAATAATTTAAGGAAAAATACTGATTGCCACATTCACAGAGGAATTACAAGCTTGGGGCAGGGGACTGTATCTCTGACAGGGGCTCAACCACACAAAGGGTTCTAGTAGGAATGAAAGCTTCAGTAGGTGGAAGAACTCATTTATGTTTATAGTCTTTTTCAAGATAATTTATGTGAATGGGATTTTCAGAAAAAGACACAACAAAGTCAGACCTCAGAAATTCATTATGAATCAAGACCCATTACGAACTGAAGGCTCGGCTTGAAATCAAATAATGAAGAAAACATCACTTTCCTGATGGAAATTGTGTGGAGATAGCCATTTACAAAGGAAAGAGCAGTTCTCTCTGTGAGAGAACCTATAGACTTATAGACCTTCAAAGTTCCCTCTTCACAGCAGCTAGCAAGAACCACAATGGTCCTCAGTTCTGTTGCCTCCTCTGTCTCCCTTGCCCTGTTCATGCTCTTTTTCCTTTCATACCTCCTCAATGGCTGTCTTCCGTGGGACTGTCATTTTAACTACGTGCTCTGTATTTAAGGGTCTCTTGTCATACCAATTTTTCCAATATTCAGTCAATCAGGTAACAAGATTACTAAGAGGAAACACAGAGATTTGGTTTATCAAGCCACTAACTCTCACATTGACAATGATCAATGATAATGACGTATACATGCACACAACATGGTAATTTAAGGAGGAAAAAATTGGTAAAATCCTAACCAAATCCAGAAAGAAACATATGAATGAGAATTTGGAATTCTCTGGAAAAAACCCATGGCCGGAAATCACAGTTTGATGCAAGAGAAGGAGGAAAAATGGTACTAACTTACATTTGTCATAATAGGCAAACATGTTAGGATACAGGACAAATAGATATTGGATGATCTAAAATGTTTGGAAGGTTTCTTCCATCAAGATGGCAACAAAACACAGTAGATGGGAGGTGGCAGTAGTATTCAGGATGCGGGAAAGATACAAGTGTTCAATAAATGTTTCTGTCCCTGCATTTGGAAATAAGGGGAATGGTATCCTTCTACTTGATGAGGAGGTTCATTCATTGCTAATGGAATAGCAGAAAATAAGCATCTTTTAAACTTAGAGGGAGGAAGTATTATTTCACTGCTCAGTTTTGAGATTTGAGTGATGGGATATTCTGTAAATATAATGGATTTTTCAAAGACTTTTGAATTAGTGGTGCACAATATCCTGATTATAGAGTCAATGCTATGCAACACTAATAAAGAACATCTTAGATGACTTAAAAATTGGTCACATGATAGCTCTCAAAATCACAGTCATCAGTGGTCAATGGTTAATGCTGAGTTGCTGTTGGATAGTTGTGTCCTAATGTTGGGAGGTTACCATAAGCATCAATACTGGGCCAGTATTGTTCAACATTTTCAGTTCTGGGAATCACTAATTGGTAAATAATGAATTGCAGCTGTGGCAGGTTCTAGGTGACCAAGACATCATGGAGACAGGCCTATAAACTGATCTGAATCAGTTGTAGCTAAGCTTGTTCAAATGATCTGTTTTGAATACAGCTAATTAGTCCCATCTAAGAAGAAAAATAGAGCTCAAGGGTGAGAGCAGGGGAAGCCCATCACCTGGAAAAAATGCAACTGAAATAGAGCACGTGAGACAAACAGCTCTCAGTAAACTTCCAGAACAAAGGAAAGGCTGAGGAACAACTCTGTAAGAAAAAGGAACTGGGAACAGGAAAGTCATCTAACATTTACATGTGGCCTTTACAAATAGGTGTAGATACTTCTAGAGTTCCTGTGACCTTCATTTTTTATTAAAAAAAAATAAAAAAGGATGCTTAACAATGGATAAAGTACAGAAAAAATAATTAAAAATTAACAGAGAACAAAAGTGAGGGATTTAGTAAAAACAATCCCTTTAGCTGATCAAAATGGTGGGATGTGATTTGATCAGAAGTGGTGGAGAAATGTTTGGTACTAAAGGACTATAACATTAAGAGGAAAAAAAGCATAACCATGGTCAAAGGTTGGAAGTAGTTCCATTCAGATAGCAGTTAAGGTGCACATCTTTAGCAGTACTGGTGGGGAGGGATAAGTTGCCACAACAAAGTACCATTTGGGGGAATCTTCAAATCAAGACCTTATGTCTTTTTTGAAGAGGTATTTTAATAGAAAACAAATAATTGATCTTGATATGGAGTAATGCATATGAATTACAGGAGCCTAGGACGACTAAGAAATGAGGCTCAGATTTCTAGTGGCCTGTCTGACTTTGCATTCAATAAATTTGTGACTTAAGGCCCCCAAAATTTCATCTCTTGTAAGCTTCCTATGAATTTTTGTTCTGATTTGGTTCCATTCTTACATTATGCAAAGAAGGTAGCTCACACCTTAAAAAAAACCCAGTCATGATTGTTAAGAGCATCTTAAAAACATAAGCTGAAAAGGGAAACTGCATCATTAGCCGCTGGTTGCCCCTTACTTTTAAAAGACACACCATCTCTCCCCATCCCATATGCCACACAAATGCTAAGTTACTGTCTTCAAACTCAAGTCAGGAAAGTTTCTGGCAGAAAAGCTGGACCTAGAAAAGTCAGGGTTTGGTGAAATTCTGCCTTCTTGAGAGATTAATGGTGTGAATATGTACTTAATTCTCTCTCTCTCTCACTTCTTTTTTGGCCTAATTTCATGTTGCCATTTTTATCTCTGGTCCCACATTTTTTATCACTCCTAGTCCCTTTTTTTTTATATCTGAGGTGTCAAGTTCTCCATGCAAGGCATTTTTTTCTTGACGTAACTAGATCCCATTGTAACAAAAAAAAATTTCCTAAGAATTATAAGATTACCTACCTTCCTAATAGTACTGAAGCACGGAAAATTTCGGATGTGTTTGTAGCATGTAGCTGATTTGGTGATGTTATCTAGTGTGCTATTATTATTGTTGCCTACAGACTATGGTTGCCTGTCTCTACATGCAGATAGTGATGAAGCAGTGAACAAAAGCTTTCTTAATGAGGGAGGAGACACAGCACAATTTGAAATTGTTAACCATACAATATAACAAAGAGTAAGGTCTCTAAGTCTGAAAACAAAATATAAAGTTACAGTTTGAAAGGAAGATAAAAAAGTGTGGAATTGTGTACAATAGATTTATTATTTTTTAAGAGTTTGTCTAATTTAACCCCATAATCCCACATGTGAGTATACCATTACACCGTATCCTTTCTAAAAAAAGTAATTGAAGGTGAAGATGGGTGAACTGTGGAGCAGTTGACATGAAGAAAGCTGCTCTGTAATTCACATATAAAAGTATAGAATAGGGTCGGATTTTGGGAAGAGATTATGTGTGTCAGAAAGTGGAGTGTTGGCAGCCCTGTCACTATTTGCACTATTAGAGGTCAAATTTAGGAAAGGGATTTTATATAATATAATTATATAAAATATAATTACCTCAGTTCTAATTAGAAGTTTTGGTTTTTTATTTTTTTTAAAGTATAGTTCCAGCATTACCATCTCATAGTGATGAAAGGAAAAGCCCTTATTCCTAGAGATTATCTTTCTTTATTATGGAATCACCTACTGGTACCATCTTCCTGTACACCTTCGGCTGATGTTAAACGTCACTAAGCAAAGGAGCTCTATATGCAGTTATTATGATATTCCAGTTAACAGAATAGCCCAGGCTTGGTCTGCTTTTTGTGTAAATAGTTCTTTGACATATATAACACTTAATGGCAGGTGACAGACTCCAATGTTTCAACAGGGTGCATTTGTCATGTGCTGAGATGAACCACTCCATGCTTATTTATATGGTTTACCTGGTTTCTGGATCCTTTGGGGCTTTTTTAGTCACATTTTGAGTCAACAAAACATGTGCTGCAGGAACCACTGTGCTGATAGACCTCAAGCTGCCCCAGGGAGTTACTGTCAGGACCTGGGGAAACCAGGATAAACCCTGGGATGGAGCTAATTCTTCCTGTTCCACACTTCCTCTGTTTTCTTTAGATTATGCTTTAATGCTGTTGAGGTGTGCCTATGGATATATAATATGCTTTGCATAAGTGGATGTGGTGTCATTTCCTCTGCCCAGCCTTGCTAATGCAACTTGACGATGTACAAATCCTTATTCTAGTCCTCCAAGAATCTTACTAGAAAAGAAACTGGAAATATATCTCCTTGAATGGAGGATCCAGGAGGCTGATTAAAGCCCAGAAATGGAGATACTAGAGTAGGATTTTTTAAGTTTCCAGAAATGACCATTCACCTGAGTAGTGCGGTCCTAGGCAAACACAGAAAAATTCAATAAGGCTGTTTCTAGGACAGGTAGAAGAGCGATTAGTCCCATGCTGCCCATTTAGGAAGAACAAATGGGTGAGTGTTTCCATTTCATTGTTTGCTGCCAAACAACTGAGTAACACAGTGTCTGACTACATGAGCTGAATAACCACCTAGAAATTTTATTCTAATCCAATGTACTTTGGAGTTAAAAAGCAGTCCACTGTAAAATGATAACAGTATAGATTATTTACTTCAGAAAATGATTGTGATCAGACCTTAAAGATAAATTTAATACAGTAATTTAACTTTTTTTAGAAGATTACAACTTATAAGTAAATAAGAATTTTACTTAAAAGTAGTGATTCAATATGGTCAGGAATAGGGGAGAAGGTAATCCAGGAGATGACATGAGAAAGGAGTTACAAAAGTCTTTTTCTTTAGGTGAGCTCTAGTAAAATGCTTATATTCAACAAGAAGCTGCCAACAATGTTAGTACTCAGCAACTTTCCCTCTTCCCAGAATTGCAGTAGATCCACTGATAAAAGAATTTATGCTTGAGCACGCAGCACTGACTTAAGGTTAGTGCTTATGAATATATTAATGCTCCTTTCAGATTGTAAGCAACACAAGGATTTTAAAATAATTAACTGTCTTTAAAAGTCTACTGCTGGTTTAACATGTTAGGTTATTTTGTTATTTGGGGATTTTCCTCTACTGGATTTATGCTGTAGCACAGTTAATCAGCAGGCTGCACACAAAATATCTGTTTCATGGAAAAGCCCACGAATCAGGTGCCACTGAGTCCTCCTTGCAGTTGTGGTCTTCCATTGCATGGCCAAAGTTTAGAAACTAAACTGAGGACTAAACTGATAAAGTGACAAAAGGACTGCTGAACAAAGAAAATCATGAGCTGGTCTTTTTTTTTTTTTTTTTTTTTAGTTTTTTCTTTTAAAAAGAAAGATTGAAGCTGCCCTTTTTCATTCAGAATGTGTGGTAGTAGAATATAAAAGTCTTCCTTGCAGGGTATCCCAATGCCGATGGTTTGAGCCTCAAAGTTTAGCTCTAAACCTGAAACATTTTTTGAGGTGGAGGCAAAATGTGAATGCCTCTCATCTTCTCAGGGAAACATGTTTATTTTCTTCTTCAAATATTTTTTAGACCAGTAGTTTCATAATATTATCAAACTGTAAACAAACAAAATAAATCTTGGAGCAACTTTGGAAACCCATACTGTATATTTGATTGCTCCTAAGTTCACTGTTAAGGCTTACTGGTCTTCTTCCAGTCTGTAGAAATTATTTTGGGGCAGGGAGACTAAGTATTTTACTGTACGTGTCTCACAGGGACAGGAAGACAGAATATGATTTGTTCACTACATGCTCCTGTGATGTAGAGAGAACTGACAACTCTGTGATTATGGTGTTAAGCAAAGTTGGGAGGCTAAAGCACAAAATTTTGTGCCTTTG